>NC_090256.1:83651807-83705165 GCF_037325665.1 Littorina saxatilis | reverse complement strand
AAAAACGGTCATATACGTAAGCCCCCACTCGTGCAAAAAACACGAGTGTACGGGGGAGTTTCAGCCCATGACCGCAGAAGAAGAAGAAGAAGAAAAAGTACTGACCGACAGCGAATTTTGCCGCTCAACCTCTCAACCTGACGCAGAATAACCCCGCTTTCGACCTCTATCGCGGTGATTTTGTGCACGTCAGTATTGTATCACTGCCAATGCCAATGCCACTCCCCCCCCCTCCCCCCAGACAAATACACATTTAGTAAACAAACGAAAAAAGGAGACAAAAAAAAAAGGAAAGAAGATAAGAATCAAACTCAAAGATCAGCAACAACAGCACGCACGCACGCACGCTCACACACACACATGTACGCACACACACGCGCACAAACCGCACGCACGCACGCCATCATTCTCAACTGGGAAGATTTAACAAGGAACCTAATTTTCAACCATAAACCCATGTTAGAAACAGGGAAATAATACCACCAGAAACAGACCAGAAGACTGTTCTATAAGAAATAGAGAAAGAAAACTAATTGAAACAGACAAGAAGACTGACCAGAAATAGAGAAAGAAAACTAATTGAAACAGACAAGAAGACTGACCAGAAATAGAAAAAGAAAACTAATTGAAACAGACAAGAAGACTGACCAGAAATAGAAAAAGAAAACTAATTGAAACAGACAAGAAGACTGACCAGAAATAGAGAAAGAAAACTAATTGAAACAGACAAGAAGACTGACCAGAAATAGAGAAAGAAAACTAATTGAAACAGACAAGAAGACTGATTTTCAACCATAAACCCATGTTAGAAACAGGGAAATAATACCACCAGAAACAGACCAGAAGACTGTCCCATAAGAAAAAGACTGACCAGAAATAGAAAAAGAAAACTAATTGAAACAGACAAGAAGACTGACCAGAAATAGAAAAAGAAAACTAATTGAAACAGACAAGAGTGTCTTTTGGTAGAGATGTGTTCGAGCGAAGCTCTCCTGCTTTTGAAAGCTGGACACTGAGAATGGAATGAATCGTCACCTGTTTGGATGAACGACTGCAGGTGACAGTGAATTACTTGGACCGCCCACCAATCTACCCTGTCGCGTAACTCCCTGGGCATTCAATTCAAGACTCTTCTCACTCTCTGGCCTCTTTAAAGGAGCTGTCTGAAAGTCACAGTTGAAAGGTAGCGTTTTTATGATAAGGTTTTCACATAGAATAAAAGCAACCTTTTACTTGCACACTTCTAAAAATCAAAAACATGGCTGCAGATTATGCAAAGATGGAGGTAGATTAATTAAAAAGACAGACCTTGGTGTCACTTTGGATTATTCCTAATTAGCTCATTTCGCAACCACCCAGCTGTTGGATTTTTGTTTTGCTTTTTGAGATTAAGTTGAGGATGCTCTAATCCCGTGTAAAAGCCTGTTCAAACAGCTCTGTGGTGGTGATCACGATCAATTACGCCAGAAAGAATTGTCCAAAGTTATTAAAGGCACAGTAAGCCTCCCGTAAATCATCACAGATACTGTCAGGCTTTTACACACAGTACAAACACCCTTTCATTTAAACACTCACCGCTTGAAAACATCCTAGGTGCCCTCCGTAAAGAGCGAGCAATTTTCAAAGAATTTATTTTTGCGTGGTTTATCTGAGCCGTCGTGAACCCGTGTGATCCAGTTTCCTTTTTACATTTAGTCAAGTTTTGACTAAATGTTTTAACATAGAGGGGGAATCGAGATGAGGGTCGTGGTGTATGTGTGTGTGTGTGTGTTTGTGTGTGTGTGTGTATAGATCAGTTCCGAGTAAACTACTGGACCGATCTTCATGACACTTCACATGAGAGTTTCTGGATATGATATCCCCAGACCATTTTTTTTTCGACAAATGTTTTCGATGACGTCATATCCGGCATTTAGTGAAACTTGAGGCGGCACTGTCACGCCCTCATTTTTCAACCAAATTGGTTGAAAGTTTGGCCAAGTAATCTCCGACGAAGCCCGGACTCTGGTATTGCATTTCAGCGTTGAGGCTTACAAATTAATTGATTAGTTCGCTCATTAAAGTTGTCATCAAAGTAAATTTTTCGCAAACAGATTTAAAATTGATTGCATCGTATTCTTCATCAAACTATGAATCTAAAAATATAATACTTATGTCATGTTTACTCTTAAAATGTGATCACAATTAACGAAAATAGGTTAATTAGTACTACGATTAAAATTAAAGAAATCGATCCTAAAAGGATTTTATCTTATTCTTTATCATTTCCTGATTCCAAAATCATATAGATATGATATGTTGTATTCAAAACAAGCTCAGAAAGTTCAAAAGAATACAGAAAAGCGCGTTTTCCTGCTTAGCGCAATACGCTACCGCGCTATTCTGGATTGTCAATTTCGCACGGGATAAGTGCCGCGGGGTGTTATGTCTTAGTGAAAAAATGCAGTGCATTCAGTTTCATTCTGTGAGTTCGGTAGCTTGACTAAATGTGGTAATTTCGCCTTACGCGACTTGTTTCACAATGTAGTCGTCAGTTTGTAATTTGAATGCGACTCGCTGTAAGCTTATCTGCAATAGCACGTTATTATGTGCCTCTGAATCTAAACAAAACAAACGGCTGTGATTCACAAGAACTCTAGCGATGGCTTTTGACTGTTCAGTATATGCCTATAAACCGTCGTCTGCTACGAGAACCACGACCTTGCGTGACCCTGCTTCCGGGCTTTTCTTTTTTCAAACTTTCAAAACTTCGAATCGTACTGATCTTGTCTTGATAAAAAAAGAATTCTTTTATGATTTAAGAATGTTTGTGTAATAAGCTGTCAATTTATTATTTAGATTTTAAAAGTTAGGTCCAGCGCCAAAACGCACCGTCCGATTTTGTGATCAGACAATCCGCAAAATTAATTCTTTGAAAATTGCTCGCTCTTTACGTAGGGCACCTAGGATGTTCCCGTTCGGTGAGCGTTGAAATGGAAGGGTGTTTGTACTGTGTGTAAAAGCCTGACAGTATCTGTGATGGTTTACGGGAGGCGTACTGTGCCTAAATGTGCTGTCCTACTCGTGAAAGCAATCATGTTCCCCACCACAGATGTGTTCAGGCCAAAATCAACAGCCTGGCTGATTCCTGTGCAGAGGGGATTTCTGTGTGTGGAATTAAGTTCGTAAATGATACCAATGTCAGTCTGCTAAATTAAGTCAGCAAAAAGAAAACAAAAACACACACACACACAGGCCTACACACATACACATACACACACACACACACACACACACACATGTACACACACACACACACACACATACACTCACAGACACACTTACTCACACGCGCGCACACACACACACACACACACACACACACACACATAAACACATACACACACACACACACACACACACACACACACATTTTAAAAGAAAAACGCCACTGTGTACAGTATGCAGCCTGGAGTTGCTGTACAGTAGGACTGACTGACTATTGACTATGTCCCCCTAGATTTATACAAACTATAGAGGGCATCATTGGGAAATATTATGCCAAAGCAGAGAAAGGAAGGTACACGTACCTTTAAAGCCTTACATCACATCAGAAAGCGTGGCACACTTCCCAAGGCCAGGTTTTGTGGGTGGGCGAGAGGGAATAGGGCGGCCGTGATTGGGGGTAAGTACCCGTAAACATTGCTTGATGCTACCCTGGTCAATCTAAACAACTCCTACCCGGAATACGGAGACACAATCGAGCGAGCGACCAAGGCTAGAATTCCTGGCTTACTCTCACCGATGACACTTTTAGGGGCACGCCAGGTGCCGGTATTGTTGTATAGGTGGATGAATTACCCATCAGCAAGCGAGAAGGAACACATCACAGGGCGAATTTCGATCGATGTCACGTGAGTATTATTTTGTCATTAGGCTTAGAAATGTGCATGTGAACGTTTTGAGTTTAATCAAATTATGCCCAGTCGAACGATACCTTCTACCAGAAAGCTTAAAATGGTCTAAAACCCAAAGAGAAGCTGCTCCAAGATTTCCAAAGTTTAATAAACATCAGATTCTATCTCGGGCCTTCCAAGGCGAAGGATTAAAAAAAAAATAATAATAAATAAATGCTTCAAAAAGAATTAAGAACGCGTCGTTATTTAACCTATAAACATGTAATAATCGCTGAAAAAAGTTGATAATTAAATAAGTAGAAAATGGAAATAAATAAATGTAGATTGATTTTTGTTGCTACCAAAACATTGTCAAGAGTGAATATGAGCCCGTGCATTAATTACAAAAGTACGCCTCGAAAGACCATTGTCAAAAACAAACGCATAGCAGATTTAATTTGGCTCTTTCAGTGTATTTGTTAGTCTGTCTTTCGCATGCCTGCAGTCCTATGAGATTGGTGTAGCGTCGCCAAAATGGGACCTCCCATTGCGGGTTCGCCCTGGCGTGTGGAAGTAATCGAAGTCGACCCCTTCAGCCTCGGTAACAGCCTCAAAACCTGAAAACGATGATCTGAACTGATGCTGTCGCCACCTTCTGATGGTATCAGGGAAGTGACGACACGACATTTTAAAGCGCCGCCAAGAAGCAAATTAGGCAGATAAAGGTAGACAACTCTTATCGTATGTACCTCCCAACTTGCCGCCGCTAGGTGGCTTCGCCCCTAGGCATGCGAACACCTTTTTCAATCGTTTTGTTGGGGGTGAACCAATACGATGTTGAATTTT
Source organism: Littorina saxatilis (assembly GCF_037325665.1). Taxonomy (NCBI): domain Eukaryota; kingdom Metazoa; phylum Mollusca; class Gastropoda; order Littorinimorpha; family Littorinidae; genus Littorina; species Littorina saxatilis. The sequence continues at coordinate 83,700,444 of NC_090256.1, read as the reverse complement.
GCTTTCTTTTCTTATTTCTTAATTGTGTGCTTCGTTACTTTTTTCAATCTTTTTAGCTATGATTTATTTGAGTAGCTGTACTGATCATATTATTTTGATTATTTCCGATGTTGTTTTCGATTTTACAGCATCTTTCTTGTGCATGTCGATGCAATAAACAGAAACAAGGGAGACATAAAAAGGAAAAGAGATACGCTAGAGTTCATTGGCTTGTTCAGTGGTTATAAATCTGCCCTGTTCCGCAACATAAGTTGCTGAACTTCGGCAGTAGGCCTATACCTTGAACGCTCGAGGGGGGGAAATGTCTTTGATAATTTTGACCGTTGCGACTGTAATTGTACAGTGAATATTGCTGGTCATCAGGCGAGTTCTTAATAGAAGTTGGCCACAAATTCTACGATTGGCATCTCTGACTAAACTGGCTTCTGATCATCATGCGGCAATTTGTTTGTACGCCAGAGGCAATGGTCAATACAGTCCCCTGCAAAGAGACGGGCCAAGACTTCCTATGTCTCTCCCTCTGTCTGTCTCTCGGTCTCTCTCTCTCTCCCTCTGTCTATCTCTCTCGGTCTCTCTCTCTCTCTCCCTCTGTCTCTGTCTGTCTGTCTGTCTGTCTGTCTGTCTGTCTCTCTCTCTCTCAATCTCTCTCTCTCTCTCTCTCTCTCTCTCTCTCTCTCTCTCTCGCTCTCTCAGACACGTCCTTTCATCTCCTACAGTCATCAACTTCTGTGTCAGGTGATACATTTGAGGTTAGGTCTTCTTTTGTTAACCTGACTGCCCCGTGTAGTAGGTGCCGAGACAGTACACTTGCCTCGAGGACATTAGTTTACTGTTTAACGATGGTGCTGTTGGATGCAAAGGCCCATCACGCTACTGAAGCTCTGAGTTCTGGGGAAATAATGGTAGCTTTTGCTATTAGAGTTTGAGTGAACTCTTTTTATTTTCAATAGCTTTATGAAACTATGCTGGAATCATTTTTCTTCTGGGGGTATAATGGTAGTTTTTGCTATAAGCGTTTGAGTGAACTCTTTTATTTTCAATACTTTTGCGAAAAGTTTGTAGTCAATTCCCCCATTAGTTATTAATTTCAACTGTATGAGTGTTTTTTTTCTGTTTGTTTGTTTGTTTGTTTGTTCGTTTGTTCACTCAGACTGAAAATATTTTGAAACAAAAATAAAAATCCTTCACTCTCTCTCTCTCTCTCTCTCTCTCTCTCTCTCTCTCTGTCTCTCTCTCTCTCTCTCTCCCTGTCTCTCTCTCTTCCTCTCTCTTTCTCTATCTGTCTCTGTCTCTCTTTGTCTCTCTGTCTCTCCCTCCCTCTCCCTCTCTCTCTCTCTCTCTCTCTCTCTCTCTCTCTCCGTCTCTCTCTCTCTAATCGTCCAGGCATCCTTGCCTGATACACGCCTTCGATCTCCCAAATGACTATTTTCCGTTGACGTAACCGACAATGTGACACCTTCGTACCTGGATTTTTCAAAAGAACCGTTAAAGCAGAGAGTCAGCTAGCCAAATCCACAAGTTTATCCTTCACGGTGGAGAAGCATGGCTGATGAAAAGACCCGTCAGAAACTAATAAATCTGCCACCTTAACCTTCCTGGGCGTAGCAACAAAACGTTTGGAGCAATCCACTAGAACGAATCATTGGCATCACCATTCACTGTCAAGTTGTTCAGGTAAAGGGCAGATTATACCTGCGCAGTTTCAGCGGCACAGACGACGCACTGCGTATTAGTGATGCTGCGATAGGGATTATGACGAGTACTTGGCCTGTTTTCTTTTCACGCAACGTGAAGCGGGCTGGGATAATCTGCAGTGCGTCGTCTGTGCCGCTGACTCTGCGCAGGTATATTCTGCCCTTAAGCAACACTGCATTGAGCACGACAGCCAAGTTGTTAGAGAATTGCCAGCAAAAGGAGTTCATCATCAACGGAAGAGAGGTAGCACTCTTATGGTTCGGTAGAGTTCAATTAAGATTCCTGTCTTGCATACCATCACAAGTCCATGCAGTTGTTCACATGCAGAGCTGTTTACCCTTACTATTTTGGAGTAATTTATATTTTATAGGATTTTGGGGAGAAAATACTCCATTTGAGTCCAGACTACGATTTTCAAATTAGCTTTGTCTTGCGTTAGGTTGGCGTTTCTAGCCACTGGGTTACTATTTTGGTCATGAGATTGTTCTTTTTTGACTTGACCATTACTCTTGTTTTAGGGGGTAAACAGGTCTGCAGGCACCACCGACGGGCACTCTTGATACTGAAACAAGGAAGATACAAAGGACAAGAGATACGCAGGAGTTCATTGGCTTGTTCAGTGGTTATAAATCTGCCCTGTTCCGCAACATAAGTTGCGCAACATAAGTTGCAGAACTTTGGAAGTACATCTTGAACGCTCGAGGGAACAAACTTGATATACACGATACTGCATGGTAACAGGCTAACAGCTTTTGAGAGTTGGGATTTTGTGTATGAAGTGACTTTTGAGCTTGTAATCGATGAGAGGCAAGCTCAAAAGTAAATTCAAAGTCCACAAAGACAATAAAACGAAATGTCTTCATATTTTACCAGCTGCATATTCACGGTATAACCTGTGCGACCTCTTGAAAACAATCACTGGAGTTATGAAAGGTACACAAAAGTCGATTTTTAACCAAAATTTCAAATACACATAGACTGCTTGCGTTCCAAAATTCAGAATCAAAAACAAGAATTGTAGGTTATTGGAAGGTTTAATTATTGACAAAACAAAACCTTAACAGTAAATGTAACATTTTATTTGTTCAATAATGAAACGTTCCAATGACCTACAATTCTTGTTTTTCGATTCCGACTTTTAACCAGAAAGTAGACGTTTGCCGCAGAGCTATATATACCTCCCAAACAGCAGAGAAAAGTAGAGAGCGAAACAATAGGGAGGTTTAGAAACTGCGTCCCTATTAGCTACGTCACCTACCGGGACACCTATCTCACATGCTGGTCGCGCTGCGTGTGGTGATTAGGTACGTGTTCACGTAGCAAACCCTTCCATACGTCAGCGCAACGTATGTCAGATTTTATCAAGTCCAACCATCCGAGAAGGGTGTAAGGATGCTCAATATTTTCTGGAATCTTTCCTTCACGCTTCAGTCCATATTTCATAATTCTGGTTTGTATACATCGTAGTCGCCGATGTGTCAAGAGCATGACCCCACGAACGACAAGGCGCTGAGACTTACGTCGCGTATCCTTCTGTGGGCCTATTCAGTGTGCTCGCCTCGATTCACTTCGAAAAGCAGACACAGAAAGCAAAATACCGCTCGTTCAAATGTATTTTGTAGTTAAATCTGTTCAGTGGAATGAATTCAATCCCTACGGTAGAAAAAATAATGGAAAAGCTCCCCTAGAATGGATTTTAGTGCAAATGTGTCGGTGTCTTCTGAGCGTTATATACCACGTTACGTGCATACTACACCCCTATCACTGCGGGTATTCCCACTGTCGATCGCTGTGCGTGCTTCTGATACGGGCGTGATCACGTATAAAACAGTTTTTATACGTGAAGGCAACGTATCTCATATTACTTTAAAATCTAAATATGAACCATTCAAATAAAGTATGAGACCTCCTCTTACAGCATTTTCCTATATCCTGGCGCATAAACCACATTTTTTAGTTGTGTGGTTGCTTGACTAAAATTAAATAAATCGGGTGACCCGTTCCAACGGCTCTGCGATATCACAGCAAACCATGAAGCACGCAAGGACGACCCAAGCTAAATTTAGAAATGTCATCTCGACCAAAATACTCCCAGGAAGCGAATGTTCAGATCAAGTCTGCTTGGTAACCCAATGCACACGTGTATCATGTGTGTGTGGTGGGGGGGGGGTGTTGTTTAGTTTTGGTTAGTAAAACTGCCTAGCAAGAATGTTTTGTTTCATAAAGACTTTGTAAACGACCATAAAGTAATGTTCCGTCCAATTCATTTGAATTGAAGGCTAGGTTTGGGTACACACATAAAGGCATGCGCCTACGCACGCACACACGCACACCCACAAACACACACACACAGACACACACAAACACACACACACACACACACACACATACACACACACAAACACACAAACACACTCGCACACACATGGCGTTGCCCATTTACACAGACAGACAGACAGACAAGCAGACAGACATACAAACACACACACATATACACACATACACACATTCGCACATGCACATGACAGTCAGAAACACAACGACGCCCACTTACACACTAACACACACCCTTATAAGCGGGGGGTGAAAGCGTGGTGGCCAGTGACCCAGAACGAACACAAACCAACGCTCGAAGTTCGATTGCCCTACTTTTCTTTTCTGTTTCCTTTAAAAAAAAAAATCATTAAATTTTATCTGCTGGTTAACACTCGGTATGATCTGGGTCAGTGGAACATAACTTCCACGTACAGCGACACCGACACAATGACAGCAGCTGTTTCAACACTGGGTATTGTTGCAGACTTTAGCACGCTGTCCACGATTTTTTAAAGCACGAGTTTTGGAGTTTTGCCCTACTTTGATAGGTGACGTGGTATCTAACGAGCAGTTTTTACAACTTTCCTCTGCGTGACTTATCTCGATCGGGATAGGTGAGGTCGGGGTACGTAACGCAATATCTAAACCTCCCTAATTTCACAAAGCCGCGCTACAACAGAAGACCCAAGACACACGCACCAGCAGGTGTGTTCCACAAGGGAACCTTACTGACCCTCCATTGTTCCCCTTTATTGGTCCCCGCTGGACTCTCATTGAAAACGACCACCAGATTATCCGCTCCCAAACCAAAAGGAGCAGACTGACCAAACGTTGTTCTTGCAAATACGGTCAGCCACTCCATTCCATTAACGGGAGAGATCAGTCCGCTCGGACATATTCTTCAGGGACGTTGGGCGTAACGGTAGCGCTGCCATTGTCAAAAAATTAAGGAGTGGAATATGTCAGAGAGGTGTATACTCATTCTCGGAAAGGCTCCATGTTTAAAAGCTGATTTATTGTGGCAGTGTGGTCCAAGGACTGGTGTGGGAAGTATACTTATTATGTCTGGGCGCGGACATAAAGCGACAGACGTTTTTTTTTTCAACAATTTTTTATTCAGGCAAGCACAGATTTACAATGACAAATGAAAAAGCATTGTTACTGATAAGTCACAACAATGACAGAGCTGAACATTATATTCAGTTACATGGTACATTTTCAGAGCACGTCCCGAAAATCAGTGGAATACATTGACTATTGTTATAATATGTACATCACCTGTCTTTATCCAACCGTTACTAGCTGTTGATACGGAATCCGTTTTTTTTTTTAATAAACTGAGTTTGTTTCATGAGGATATTGTGAGCATGTTTATCAATTTGGTACAAATTATATAATTCTCTTAAAAACATTTGCATGTGAGGACGAATTTGGTTTATTCTGCATTTGTAAACAAAAAACTTTGCTGTTAATAAAATATAATCAAAACCAGCGTCTATTTTCATGTGGTTTTCATGGTTCAATAATATCAGTGTCTGAGTTTGTCAGTTATAACATTTTTCTTTCAGACATTTTTCCAATTCAGTCCAAAAAACCTGGACATGTTCACATTGCCACAAATAATGATAAACAGTATCTTTTTCTAATTCACAAAAATTGCATACATTACTTGTGACTACCCCCATGTCTTTCAATATTGAATTAGTCACTAGAACCCTATTATTTATTTTATTTTGGAACCATTGAAATTTCACCTCTTGTATTTTCTTTGTTTTATAAAAGACCTTATTCCAATCAATGTCAGTATCAAGGATGTTTTAAAGCGACAGACTTCATAAAGGAATCAAGAAGAAACAACAAATCCCGCTACATTGTACTGATCATGAATTATTATTCTGGATCGAATCCTATATTTCGGGAAAGCTCCATTTTTTCTTCGTTCAATCATTTGTTCGTTGGTTCGCTTTTGGAACGTTGCTGTTGGAATTTTGGAACGTTGGCAGTCTCTTTGTTTTTGGATTTATTCGTTTGTTCGCTTGTTTTTGTTGTTGCTAGCCCTAGACTGAGGCAGTCGTCGGGGAGGGGGGGGGGGGGTACTTAAGGGCAGAAGAGACAGAAATCCTTCTCCAGGCTGCTTCTCCTGGCGGCCGTCCAAAACGGGGTCAGGGAAGCTCCTCTTCGTCCATTCTTCGACATTGTCGGACCAGCTCTTGCGCTGTCTCTTGCGCTGTCTCTTGCGTCTACGTCCTCCTTCCACGTTGCCTACACAGACAACATTCAAAAAAACATCGGAACACAACTAAGACTCTCAATGTAGCCTACCACACGTTCACTAATACCTGGCTTGACACGCAACTAGAAAGCAGGCACTTACACCTACACATTCAGAGCTTCTAGGCCTTGTGTGTACGTAGTCGCCTGATTCTGCCGGTGTGACGTTTTCATCTTTCGCCGTGTTGATATTTCGCTTCTCGGCCTCGTTGATCTAGTATAAACTCTACACTGAACAAAAAAACCCACCCTTCGATAGTACTGATGAGCGACCTTGTGTACCTTACATTCATGGGGCCAAATTTGTCCAACCAATTTGTTTTATTTAACTTAGAAATTTGATTCATCCTAAAATGTTTTCCTTCTTACTCAAGGGACGTAACCACTCAGTACACGTTTTCGAAGAATTCGATTTTGGGGGTGAAATCTATTAAATGTTACCACCAATTTTCTTCACATGCAAGAAACTGACATGCTTTTCGTCCATAAATAATTTCACTTCTTAATTTTACCAGGAAACAACATTTCAGTCTTGAGTATATGTCGAGGGGGAAATATGTACACAGGCGAAAGATGAAATCGTGACACCGGCCTACGCTGGGCGAAGATGTTTGAGAACCTCTGACTGGCACCTACAGACTGTCCCTTTAAGAAAGGATCTGTGGCAGCACCGACCAAGGCCAGGCTAAGTAAAGAAACGGAAGTTGATTGACATTGTGGTGAGAATCTAGACCAAGATCTCACGTCGGTGACAATTAGCATAGACACACTATTGTCACCTTATGTATACCGTCAGACCAGGTGTTCTGGAGCGTCGGTCATTTCTCAGGCTATTGGTCTTTGACTGACCACACTATTCACTGAAGACACAGCTGTTTTCTGGGTCTTTTATGGCCTGAATTCAGTCAGCAGGACTGGTTGAGACGACAATGATTTGTCGATTATCTGGTTTATGTAACCCCAAGCCGCTTGCTTGGCTGAATTTGTAATTGATACACGCTTGCAGAGAGCGCAGGCGTCTGGTCTTAAAACATAGCCTCAACACAAGCGCTTTTTTCCCCTCAATGTGCGAATGAGATTGAATGAAGTTTGTTTATTCAGGTGGGCTTATCATAAGTATATCCAACGGTGATCAGAACAGGCCGAGTTCTCAGACGGTTCTTCATTCCTCACTGGTCGTACTTACTTAAATAATATATCATACCCAGGGATATCATACCCAGGAACTCTCATATAAAATGTCATAAAGATCGGTCCAGTAGTTTAGTCTGAATCGCTCTACACACACACACGCACAGACTGCTTTTTACATTTAGTCAAGTTTTTACTAAATGTTTTAACATAGAAGGGGAATCGAGACGACCATTGGTTTAAACAATGTTTTATTAAATCAAACATGGTACAACAATACAACGATAAGCAATAGGGACACGAACTCAAGCGAACGCTTATATTACGCGCCCTACGTAGTTACAAATTAACAAAAATATGATGTCGGACAAACATTACTTATAAACTATGGAACTATCTAGGTCAACAGCATAGTTGAAGCAAACCAAAAAGAACAGGAAAAGCTAGCAGGAGGAAGAGGGGGAGGGTGGAGGTGGGACGAAAGAAGCGCGATCATTACCGCAATATTCTGGCTTATGTCCATTTCACTGCCTTTGCCACGAGCGGTGGACTGACGAAACTACGAGTATGCGGTCTTTGTGAAAAAAAAATGCAGTGCGTTCAGTTTCGTTCTGTGAGTTCGACAGCTTGACTAAATGTTTTTATTTCGCCTTACGCGATTTGTTACATTTAGTCAAGTTTTGACTAAATGTTTTAACATAGAGGGGGAATCGAGACGAGGGTCGTGGTGTATGTGTGCGTGTCTGTCTGTGCGTGTGTGTGTGTAGAGCGATTCAGACCAAACTACTGGACCGATCTTTATGAAATTTGACATGAGAGTTCCTGGGAATGATATCCCCGGACATTTTTTTCTTTTTTTCGATAAATACTTTTGATGACGTCCTATCCGGCTTTTTGTAAAAGTTGAAGCGGCACTGTCACACCCTCATGTTTCAATCAAATTGATTCACATTTTTGTAAAGCAATCTTCGACGAAGGCCGGACTTCGGTATTGCATTTCAGCTTGGTGGCTTAAAAATTAATTACTGTCTTTGGTCATTAAAAATCTGAAAATTGTAATAATTTTTTTTAATATATAAAACGATCCAAATTTACGTTCATCTTATTCTACATCCTTTTCTGATTCCAAAAACATATAAATATGTTATATTTGGATTAAAAACAAGCTCTGAAAATTAAAAATATAAAAATTATGATCAAAATTAAATTTCCGAAATCGATTTAAAAACAATTTCATCTTATTCCTTGTCGGTCCCTGATTCCAAAAACATATAGATATGATATGTTTGGATTAAAAACACGCTCAGAAAGTTCAAACGAAGAGAGGTACAGAAAAGCGTCAGTTTCACTCTGTTTTGCACAAGCGGCGGACTACGGTCATTGTGAAAAAATGCAGTGCGTTCAGTTTCATTCTGTGAGTTCCACAGCTTGACTAAATGTAGTAATTTCACTTTACGCGTCTTGTTTTATGTGTAATTCTTGCTTGATTGGGGTATGCTTATCGTAATGAGTGTTTCGACGCTCAATGGCCAAATTGCGGCAATACGGCCAACAGGACAGCAAGGAATCAGAATGGTTCGATTTCTCCAATGACTGCGAACAGCCTGCAAAGGGTACCACTCAGACAAAAAACGACCAGTCTTTCATCTACCAATTAAAAGTAAGTGAATTCATTCACAAGCTAGCGCTGCATTTGACGATGGTAAAAGATGAACAATTCAATCTTCAGGTTTATGTTCTCAACTTGTCGCCAAGCACGAAAGGAGTCTGTGTCCAAGCACTGTAAACTGTCTAAAAGTGATTTTCTTTTCCATACAGTATCAATCTGATTGACATGAAATTGTTGGTTATAATCATTCACCAGACGGATTTGTTCGTTAGTTTTTAATGTCACAGCTGCATGACGACGACTGTGAAGCCGATGCAATCTTAACGTCCTTGAAAACTCGTCATCAAGGGATATGACTTAACCCCCTTCGTGTGTACACGCAAGCACAAGACCAAGTGCGCACGGAAAAGATCCTGTAATCCATGTCAGAGTTCGGTGGGTTATAGAAACACGAAAATACACAGCATGCTTCCCCCGAAATATAGAGTGCTGTCCCTTCTGCGCCGAGCGGCTGCATTTCAGGGCTCTCTCATATTTCGTACTGTGCGCCTTGAGTCGCCTTGTGGTGAGATATGTGCGCGATATAAATTCTCGTATTTATTTTATTTTATTTATTTATGAGTGAATTTTTTTCTCCATAAGGGCTCGGGACCGTTTATTGCGGTTTTGAAACCGAAGTCATTGTCAACCGATTATTAACCAACGAAACTATTCGAAATAAAATATGTTCACTAAACGGTACCAGCCAACTCAGAATGTCGCCATCGGTTACAGTGATACATCAAGAGAACAAAAATAACTGGATTCCTCCCCCAGCCATTCCTACTGTAGGTGACGATGGTGAGGCCGAAGCCATGTTCACGTCATTGTGAGCACGTCATCAAGCAACGACAAGTGACGTACGGGATCCCTTAAACTAGACGCGTGCCGCTGAAAAGGCTGTGTTTTCACTTCAGACATGGACCGCTTTGAGCCTTGTAACAACAAAATCACCCTTTTCGTATTTCACTCCTTGTTCTCTTTTTCTTCTCTCCCGTCCCCAAGGCCTAGTATCTCATTGCCATCTTGTGGCTGACGCCGGCCTGGTGGCTGGCAAAACCACTTTTCAATGAACCCCCAAGGCAAGCGAAGCGTTTACCGGGTGGACTGAGTATCCGGGTAGGTTCTCGCCGTATACTGTAGCCACCCGCACGAGCCTCCAGCGCCTTCGTACATCCCAGTCGATATTGAGATACCCGTAATAATCCCGGGTGCCAGCGGTGCCCTTTTATGTCGGCGATAATCGGGTGTGATCTGTGAATGAACACGAGATGGGGGAAGGGCGGGGAGAGATGAGAGGACCGGCTGCTAATAACTCTCCCCCTGAAGGAGTGTTTTGGACATTCCGCAACTTGTTCGCCGAAGAATGAGACGTGTTATTTTTGACGGAGACGAGCGTTGGCGAGAGTTTGTGAAGTAGAAACCCAGTCAATGCAAAATGAATTTGCGAAGCTCTACTGGTCAATGACTGGTCAAGCCTGAAAAATGTCTCCCTTGTGGGTTTCCCCCATTCTTTCTGTCTTTGAAAGGTGTAGAAAAGTACTTGAGATAGTGGGGTCTGCAAATACTTAACTCCACTTTTTCATCACCGATCTGCGCTAATAGTAATAGACGGGGAAAGCTTCTTTGAAAGGTGATAGTAGTCTATCTTATAGGTGAAAGCGGCAGAACTTCAAACATTTTCAGATGCAATTTGAACAACCCGTTACACTGTTCTGCACCAGGAGCTGAATGATACAAGGTCTTTGCGGTATTGTTCCATCCCAAACAGACTATCGGGGGAACATCTAGAAAATAAATCAAGTTCTTTGGATCATAAACGACAGGAAATAACAGGAAGGCTGTATCAGAGGTAAATGATCAACTAAAAACGGGGGAATTTTTAAAATCTTTCAATTCATTTTGTCACAGTAGATTTTGTACACCTTAGAATACGAGTGTAACAGCGTCTGATTTCCTGAAGATCTCCGAGCATACAAGAAAATTCAAGATCCTTGACGCTTTGTCAAAGAATGTTATGAATTATTGTGACCAGTTACTACTTATTTTCCAGAATTAAACAATAATCATTTACTGTGTGACATTAGTACATCAGCTCTTAATAAAGTAATTCTGGGTTGGTATTGAAATCCTACTTAAAGTCTTGTTTGTAAGAACTCATACCATTTTAACGTGAAGGCGAGCTAATGATCATTTTCATATTTTCTTTCTTTTTACATTTAGTCAAGTTTTGACTAAATGTTTTAACATAGAGGGGGAATCGAGACGAGGGTCATGGTGTATGTGTGTGTGTGTGTGTGTGTGTGTGTGTGTGTCTGTATGTCTGTGCGTGTGTGTGTGTAGAGCGATTCAGACCAAACTACTGGACCGATCTTTATGAAATTTGACATGAGAGTTCCTGGGAATGATATCCCCGGACATTTTTTTTCATTTTGTCGATAAATACTTTTGATGACGTCATATTCGGCTTTTTGTAAAAGTTGAGGCGGCACTGTCACACCCTCATTTTTCAATCAAATTGATTGACATTTTTGTAAAGCAATCTTCGACGAAGGCCGGACTTCGGTATTGCATTTCAGCTTGGTGGCTTAAAAATTAATTAATGACTTTAGTCATTAAAAATCTGAAAATTGTAATTAAAATGGTTTTTTTCATAAAACGATCCAAATTTACGTTCATCTTATTTTTCATCCTTTTCTGATTCCAAAAACATATAAATATGTTATATTTGGATTAAAAACAAGCTCTGAAAATTAAAAATATAAAAATTATGATCAAAATTAAATTTTCGAAATCGATTTAAAAACAATTTCATCTTATTCCTTGTCGGTTCCTGATTCCAAAAACATATAGATATGATATGTTTGGATTAAAAACACGCTCAGAAAGTTCAAACGAAGAGAGGTACAGAAAAGCGTGCTATGCAGCACAGCGAAACCACTACCGCGCTGAACAGGCTCGTCAGTTTCACTCCGTTTTGCACAAGCGGCGGACTACGGTCATTGTGAAAAAAATGCAGTGCGTTCAGTTTTATTCTGTGAGTTCCACAGCTTGACTAAATGTAGTAATTTCGCCTTACGCGACTTGTTTTACATTTAGTCAAGTTTTGACTAAATGTTTTAACATGGAGGGGGAATCGAGACGAGGGTCGTGGTGTATGTGTGTGTTGTGTGTGTGTGTGTGTGTGTGTGTGTAGAGCGATTCAGAGAAAACTACTGGACTGATCTTCATGAAACTCTACATGAAAGTTTCTGAGTATGATATCCCCAGATGGTTTTTTTAAATTTTTTTGATATATGTCTTTGATGACGTCATATCCGGCTTTTTGTGAAAGTTGAGGCCGCACTGTTACACCCTCATTTTTCAATAAAAGTGATTGAAATTTTTAGCCAAGTAATCTTAGACGAAGCCCGGACTATGGGATTGCATTTCAGCTTCGAAGACTAAAAATAATTATTAAATGTGGTCATTAAAAATCTCAAAATGCTAATTAAAATTAAAATTTAAGTTATCGATCCACAAGTGATTGCATCGTATTCTGTATTGTTTCCTGATTCCAAAAACATATAGATATATTATGTTTGGATACAAAACAAGCTCAGAAAATTAAACAGAATACAGAAAAGCGCGCTTTCCTGCTTAGCGCAATACGCTACCGCGCTGTACTGGCTTGTCAATTTCACTTCGTTTTGCACGTGAAAAGTGAACGATTTTCTTGTCGCGGGAGTTGACGTAGCTGTATTGTCTTGGTGAAAAAATGCAGTACGTTCAGTTTCATTTTGTGAGTTCGACAGCTTGTCTAAATGTAGTAATTTCGACTTGTCTTTTTCTCTTTCTTGAAATGCGTTAAATCTTCATAAGAATTTCTCAGGGTGTAAATGTTGCAATGAAAGGATGAAGAGCGTTCATGTATACTCAAAAGACTGTATACAATTTACTTAACACTTTTGCCTTCCAGGTCAAACTTGAAATTGATTTGAGATGATCATATTTGAGGAATCGCATGCTGGAAGAGCAAACGAGAAGACGCAACTAAGCAAAGAGATAAACAGTTATGCGCCTAACAGTGGAAACGAGAAGACGCAACTAAGCAAAGAGATAAACAGTTATGCGACTAACAGAGCAAACGAGAAGACGCAACTAAGCAAAGAGATAAACAGTTATGCGACTAACAGTGGAAACGAGAAGACGCAACTAAGCAAAGAGATAAACAGTTATGCGACTAACAGAGCAAACGAGAAGACGCAACTAAGCAAAGAGATAAACAGTTATGCGACTAACAGAGCAAACGAGAAGACGCAACTAAGCAAAGAGATAAACAGTTATGCGACTAACAGTGGAAACGAGAAGACGCAACTAAGCAAAGAGATAAACAGTTATGCGACTAACAGTGGAAACGAGAAGACGCAACTAAGCAAAGAGATAAACAGTTATGCGACTAACAGTGGAAACGAGAAGACGCAACTAAGCAAAGAGATAAACAGTTATGCGACTAACAGTGGAAACGAGAAGACGCAACTAAGCAAAGAGATAAACAGTTATGCGACTAACAGAGCAAACGAGAAGACGCAACTAAGCAAAGAGATAAACAGTTATGCGCCTACTAACAGTGGAAACGAGAAGACGCAACTAAGCAAAGAGATAAACAGTTATGCGACTAACAGTGGAAACGAGAAGACGCAACTAAGCAAAGAGATAAACAGTTATGCGACTAACAGTGGAAACGAGAAGACGCAACTAAGCAAAGAGATAAACAGTTATGCGACTAACAGTGGAAACGGCAAATTTTTCTCCAATGACACAAATTGTATTGACGGAAGACAACACATGAAAGTCACACGCACTCGATCCTCTACGCTACAGCCACTATAGATTTTTTTTTCTTCTCCAGCTTTTGATAAATCCCTGCCTTGTGTTCAATTAATTGGACATCTCGATGCATTCGAAAGACAGCCTGCAGGCTATTTGACTATCGCGCCGAGTTTTCGAAAAAGCAGTGCAAAAAGACAGCAGGCACTTGCCACAATGAGCTAAATTAATGGTGAGCCTTTTGAGCAAACGCCTTGCAAGTAGCTGGGGGGTGGGGCGGGGTGGGAGTGGGGGGAAGGGTTTCTTCAGTCAAAATGTTTGCGTCAACTCACACGTTCCAACCCCTTAATTCGCTCCCAGGTCCACCGTTAAACGGCTGACAAAACTTTAAACACAGACAGTGTGAAAGTACCATTAGGGTATCGGAAAAGATTCAGGTGCTTGTTTGCCGACGCCGTGTTGACAGCCATTTTGAAAGAATAGTAGAACTCTGTTTCCTTTCTACCGTGTTCTGGCGTCGCGCACATGTCCCCAAGACGTCTCCTATGGCAGGCCGAGAAAGTCAATATTGTCGCTGAGGAAACAATATTTTTGTTTTGAGCTTTGAGACCAGCCATACTGAAGGTCATTGTCACGCTTTTGAAGCGGAGAAGGATAAGATGCAAATCTCTCAACCTGACAAATGGACTGTCGGAAATAGTGTGGAATTTAACTTTCACAACCTTGGATATATCCGTTTCTTTGGCTATAGCCTGATTCACCAAGAGGAACATATTTTAGGGAGTGTTGAGAGACATTTTAAGGTGACATCAGTTCTGTGTGGAGTCTTCCCCTGAGAGAAAGTAGTGAAAATGAAAAGATTTTTTTTAAGTGAACTTTATTGTAAGTTCAGGTAGGACTAAACATAACAAAATAGTACATTTCCCACTAAGATAACGACTAAAACTTAAATATAGGGATACGACATTTCTACAAAAATCTGCTGTGGATATGTAAAAATAATATACAATCAAATGATCACACCTGAAGAAGGTTGATAGACAAACAAAAAAACAATAACAAAAATGAAGAAATAAAAAAAATAAAAAAACGCAAAACACAGCTGCTTTGTTGGTAAATTAAAAAAAACTACTCGACTTTGTACCAACAGTTTAAACAAAAGTTTAAACATGAAACACAAACAAAAATGAAATGAAACGTATAAAAGTGACATTACATTTCTAAAACTTTGTTAATTTTGTTGCCAAACGTGTTTTTAGTCAACCCATGAACAACAAACATAGATTGACATTGCATTTTTAAAAGATAATTTGTATGTGAGTTAATGGTTACCGAGGAGAGAAATGATGAGAACCGTCTAGGGCGCAAAGCGCTTTTTAATAAGATCATATATAAAATTTGACTATCAGACTTTTGCACAGGAATCACTACTTTATAAATTAATAAACTGAAAAGAACCCCCCGCCCCCCGAAAAAGAAGAAGAAAAGAACTAGAAATACAACAAACCAGTAACAAACAAAAAGCACAAACAAAACAACATCATGTAAAAACAAAATGACTTGGAGCTTAAATACACGATTTCAATCATTTCTTCGTATATCTTCTTTCTTTGGGTCAATTAGGCGATTTATTTCATTCAGGTTCAGTGTCAGTCCAATCATGGCTTCATTCGTTGATCGATTCTTCTTCTTCTTCTTCTTCTTCTTCAGCGTTCCAGAATGTTTCTGAGCTCATTTGCCCATTTGGGTTCCCCACACTATACTCTAAGAGCATAGTCAGCTTCACTCCGCTTTCGTTGGGTAGGCATGCTGGGTATTTTCGTGTTTCAATAACCCACCGCACTCTGACATGGATTACAGGATCTTTTCCGTGCGCACTTGGTCTTGTGCTTGCGTGTACACACGAAGGGGGTTAAGTCACTAGCAGGTTTGCACATAAGTTGACCTGGGAGATCGGAAAAATCTCCACTCTTAACCCACCAGGCGGCAGCGACCGGGATTCGAACTCACGACCTTCTGATTACCACCACGCCACTGCGCCCGTCGTTGATCGATTGATTCTTTGATTACTTAATTCGCAGACTGACTGTCAGACAGACTGACTGACTGACTGATTGATTAACTGACTGACTGATTGATTAACTGACTGACTGATTAGTTTGTAGACCAAAAGCTTCACCAATTAAATATTATAAGATGTTTGGTGGCTTGTTGACAGACCAGCTTTTTTGTTGGTCCAAGGGGACCATATCGTCTTTTGTTTCATCTTTATCGACCAAGGCCGAAGGCCGCGGTTGATAAATATGAGACAAAAGGCGATATGCTCCCCGAGGACCAACAACAAAATGCTGGTCTGACGACAAGCCACCAAACATCGTTTTTGTCATCATTTTGGTTGTGCAACAAAATGCACAATAACCCACAGGGAGACGAATTTTTAGAATCCAACTCCGGGCCACAAAGCATCGTCACAGTAGCTCGAGATAACACGTCAACATTGTATGTGACGTCAAACGTAGCTTGTTGACGCTTTTCTTCCAGTCTGAAAATGTACAGAGCTGCGATCATACCTGTGAGTTCAGTAAGTGTTGAGCATATTTCTTTTCTTTTTAAGTGTTTATGACTTTTCGTTGTGGATTTTGCGATTACAGAGATAAGTTGCAAATTGACCATGAGTCGCCGCGGTAATTATCAACATTGATTGGGTCTTTGGTTTAAACAATGTTTTATTAAATCAAACATGGTACAACAATACAACGATAAACAATAGGGACACGAACTCAAGCGAACGCTTATATTACGCGCCCTATTCGTAGTTACAAATTAACAACAATATGATGTCGGACAAACATTACTTATAAACTATGGAACTATCTAGGTCAACAGCATAGTTGAAGCAAACCAAAAAGAACAGGAAAAAGCTAGCAGGAGGAAGAGGGGGAGGGTGGAGGTGGGACGAAAGAATGGTAGGTACATATGAAAGATGAAGGTGGTTAGCGCATACAAAAAGAATATACATAGTACATTGTAAACTGTAATCCAGTGGCAAATAAGCAGTAGTTCGCTGAATATATAATTGAAAAATGTATATAAAATAAGGGTTGTTGGCATGGATATGCGTACTGAGTCAAATTAACAAAAACGACCAGATTTACAGATAAACGATTGGACACTTTCAAAAATAAGCTTGTTGGTGCGAAGAGAAAGGTTTTCGCTACCATTTAACAATATTTCAACATGTCTGTAATGTACAGGTAGTGCATTTATTGTAGATAGGCGAGCGTCTACGTACAGAGGGCAATGTGTCAAGTAATGGTCAGCTGTTTCATGCAGGTAGCCGCAAGCGCACTGCGGATTTTCCTGTAAGTGGCGTTTGCACAGGTCAGAATTCAAGTTACTCATGTTTAGGCGCATTCTGCAGTGATGAATCTCTTCCAGTCGTTTACCACAGTAGTAATAGGCAGGTACGTTATAATCAGGAATAGTTAGATAGTGTTTGAATTCGCTAATTGAGTTAGTTGTTTTGATGTTGTCTGGCAAGTTGTTCCAAAGGACAGTGGTAGATGGTATAAAAGATCGACGGTATAATTCAGTTTTGTAAGTGGGAACTCTTCTTTCTGGGTCTTTGAGAGTGAATGCTTACATTCGTTGTCCTCGGAAACACAAATCCAAAGCCGCGATGGTTCCACACATCAAACAATCAGCCTGATTGGCTTTTACTTTGACAATCCACGTTTCACCTGAAAGCTCAAACCCATTCACCACCTCGAGTTATTGCATGGGGAACATGAGATTTATTTACCAGGTGTTTGTGAATGAAAACTCGTGAAAATGATGACAATGTTATTTATTTTGTTATTCGTGTACAACTCTGCACAAGAATTTGTTTTTAATGTTTCTCCCTCTTGTGTGTTCGTGGGTGCTTTTTTCATGTAAAATAAATAAATATGGTTAGGCTTTTATGGGTCACTTGATTACAGAAAAAACGACTGTCATCCAAATTGGACGATTATGTATACGGCGATTTTAAATCACCCTGCCCATACCAGCAGCTATACTCTGTCTTCGGTCTATTTTGAAATGAAGCTATCCGGTGTTGGGCAGAAATGTGTGTAAGGAAGTTACCATGGAAGTACATGACCATGTAGGATGATTCTGGACGTAACATTTGTCGCTCAATGTTTATGTTTCAACAACCACTTAAAAGGAACGACTTATAGCAAGACCAGCATTCCACGAAGGTCAATTATGTTTCGTGTTTCGGCATATTTGGATACCTAACTGTCCGTGGGATTCAGAGAATGACCGCCATTCCAAATGAACGGGTGCATTTGGAGTACATTGAAAAGCTCGCTAGTTTACTTTTCGTAATCTACCTTTCGCTGTGAGATCTGGAATACAGGCGATGGCTTAGATGGTCTTTAGAAACTGACATTGTATTGTCAACTGTGTTGATAAGGGATTCATTGTCAACTGTGTTGATAAGGGATTCACTGTCAACTAAAGTGATGCTAGCACTTTCACCACTCCGCGGGAACGACTACACCCTCCTCCCTTCGTTTACTTCAGATCAATTTACGTTGCGTTATCAATGTTTTGATCGTGCAGTTCCGATTGGTACTTGTGTGTGTGTGTGTGTGTGTGTGTGTGTGTGTGTGTGTGTGTGTGTGTGTGTGTGTGCGCGCGTGCGTGTCTATCTGTCTGCTTGTCAGCCTGCGTGTGTGTGTGTGTGTGTGCGTGTGTATGTGCGTGTTTGTGTGTGTGTGTGTGTGTGTGTGTGTGTACGTACGTGTGTGTGTGTGTGTGTGTGTGTGTATGTGTGTGTGTGTGTGTGTGTGTGTGTGTGTGTGTGTATGTATGTGTGTGTATGTATGTGTGTATGTGTGTGTGTGTGTGTGTGTATGTATGTGTGTGTGTGTGTGTGTGTGTGTTTGGTTGTGTGCTTGCGTGGGTGTTTGTCTTATTACACACACGTGATACTGACGAAATTATACATGTGGCAACTCTAAATTTCTACTTTGGAGAACCCTAGTCTGTCTCAGCCTATTCATGACTCATGAAACAGAGCAGTTACTAGATGGGAAGGGTCCCTAATAGGCCTATGGACCACTTTTTTGTTTCACGCTGCAGATAACTAAATCGTTTTTTGGGGAAGAAGTTTCAATTCGTGCTTGGTGGTTATTCTCTATTTATATAACCATTTGGCCTAATTAGATCATTTTTTTCCCATAGACATCCAGCAAAAATTAAATACAGAAAAAATCACAACTGGTCCATATTAGGATCCCGAGCGCTTTATATGGACAAGTGCAGATGCCATCACGAATCATTGCAAAAAGCCAACTATACTTCAAAATAACACAATACAGCTCAGTGTACGAGTCAGACTAATTCAAATAAGCATCACATTTAATTGTTTTGGTTCGATGAGAACATTCGATGAAACACAATTAGAAATTTAAAAAAAAACTTATGAAAAACAGAGAGAGAATAAATGAAATTATCAACTTTCACCTGAAAAAGACTGTTTGATAGTTGTTTTTAAAGCTTGATGGCTGGTTATAGATACATTTAAGCAAGCTTTTTAATGCATGACAGATACAA
This sequence comes from Littorina saxatilis, assembly GCF_037325665.1. Taxonomy (NCBI): domain Eukaryota; kingdom Metazoa; phylum Mollusca; class Gastropoda; order Littorinimorpha; family Littorinidae; genus Littorina; species Littorina saxatilis. The sequence continues at coordinate 83,680,970 of NC_090256.1, read as the reverse complement.
ACTCGTTATCTTTAAATTTCTTTTCTGCTATTTGTTAAATACTTGAAAATGGTCCATATTAGGGGACACACACATACTTCTTCTTCTTCTTCTTTGTTCATGGGCTGAAACTCCCACGTTCACTCATGCTTTTTGCACGAGTGGGTTTTTACTTGTATGACCGTTTTTACCCCGCCATTCAGGCAGCCATACGCCGCTTTCGGGGGAAGCATGCTGGGTAGTATCGTGTTTCTGTGACCCACCGAACTCTGACATGGATTACAGGATCTTCTCCGTGCGCACTTGGTCTTGTGCTTGCGCGAATTTCAACGCTTCAAATCGGGTTCTACCAAAAAAGACTTATGATAAACCTGGGGTTTTACTTTTCCTGAGAATAAAAACAACAAGACAGACAGACAGACAGACACCCCCCTCCCCCTCCTCTCTTCACTAAAAGTAAAAACAATTTTTTTTTTAAAAGGCACGCTATGAGCAACAGGCCCGGCCCGCACACAGATGACCACACCCAATTCAACCTCCAACAAGACACCCCAAGCAGTAACGGGTGGATAGACAGGTAGACAAGAAAACACGGGTACCCACGCGCTAAACTGCCAAGGAATTGTCACAAATCAAAACTCAATTGCCGTAGCAATGGACTCGAGCATTAAGTTGTTGGACCCTTCATCGCTAGCCTATTAACGGTTGCGTAATCTACAGTAAATCCGGGTGGATCTACCCGGGGAGGGGCCGCCCCGACCTGTCCACCCCTTCCCCATTCTTCCCACCTGTCAGCACCGGGGTGCGGATCAACGAGGGAGGTAACCGATCAACAAAGGAAGACAATGAACAAGGGAGGTAATCAGGGCGAGGCGTGAAGGCAACGGGATTGGGAAGCAATTCAGCGACTTGAGAAGACTACTGTCTGTATAGATACTCTCCAGGCTTGATGTTCATAATGCCGGGGATTTGCGTGAGGGTAACATAAACTCTCAAAATTCTTAAACAATGAGAATCTTGTCACCTTTTTAGTGGTCTTCCTGCCATGGGAAAGTCAATGACCCGAAAATACAGTGATAGGCCTCTAGACAGGAAAGTTCCATCGTTTAAAACTGAATTATACAGAAACTCATTTCTCCCATCTACTACACAACTCTGGAATTCTTTACCAGACTATATAAAACTTAGTGATTCCCTAAGTGAATTTAAGCACTTTTTGTCAAAAAACGATTTAAGTCCGCCGTGTTATTTTTACTCTGGAGATCGCATGTCACAAATAATTCACTGTAAGCTCAGGTTATATATAAGTGATCTCAATAACGATCTAGTGAGACGTCACGTTGCTACAGATGAATCTTGTGACTGCGGATTCCCGGCCGTCCGAATCCGTACAACACTTCATATTCGATTGTCCAAATTATCGCGAAGCACGTCAAGAAACTATACATACCCTCCCTAATCACATAATTCACCTCCCCCACCTTTTAAACGGAGACAGACAGTATTCTTTAGATTTGAACAGGAAAATTTTTCCACCGTACACTCGTTCATTGAACGTTCAGGCCGCTTTGGGTAAATCAGAATAAATGCTCTACAAGCCGGACAACAACTTTAACTTCTGCACATCTCCTACCCATCCCTCTTCTTTTATTACATTTAGTCAAGTTATGACTAAATGTTTTAACATAGAGGGGGGAATCGAGACGAGGGTCGTGGTGTATGTGTGTGTGTGTGTATGTGTGTGTGTGTGTGTGTGTGTGTGTGTGCGTGCGTGCGTGCGTGTAGAGCGATTCAGACCAAACTACTGGACCGATCTTTATGAAATTTGACATGAGAGTTCCTGGGTATGATATCCCCATACGTTTTTTTCATTTTTTTGATAAATGTCTTTGATGACGTCATATCCGGCTTTTCGTGAAAGTTGAGGCGGCACTGTCACGCCCTCATTTTTTAACCAAATTGGTTGAAATTTTGGTCAAGCAATGTTCGACAAAGCCCGGACTTCGGTATTGCATTTCAGCTTGGTGGCCTAAAATTTAATTAATGACTTTGGTCATTAAAAATCAGAAAATTGTAAAAAAAAAATTTTTTTTATAAAACTATCCAAATTTACGTTTATCTTATTTTCCATTATTTGCTGATTCCAAAAACATATAAATATGTTATATTTGGATTAAAAACAAGCTCTGAAAATTAAATATATAAAAATTATTATCAAAATTAAATTTTCGAAATCAATTTAAAAACACTTTCATCTTATTCCTTGTCGGTTCCTGATTCCAAAAACATATAGATATGATATGTTTGGATTGAAAACACGCTCAGAAAGTTAAAACGAAGAGAGGTACAGAAAAGCGTGCTATCCTTCTCAGCGCAACTACTACCCCGCTCTTCTTGTCAATTTCACTGCCTTTGCCATGAGCGGTGGACTGACGATGCTACGAGTATACGGTCTTGCTGCGTTGCATTGCGTTCAGTTTCATTCTGTGAGTTCGACAGCTACTTGACTAAATGTTGTATTTTCGCCTTACGCGACTTGTTTTCCGTTGACGATGGAATTGCGAAATAATCCCACATCACCCATGCTCCTGATTTGTGTTTAGATCGACTACTAGATTGCACAGCAGTGAGGCTTCAGGAATTTGCAAACTAGATATAAAAGTCAGGCAACCCAACACGGACATTAGCCACACGTGGAGTGTTGCAGTTCCACTTTTTACCTTGTGTTTTAGATACAATATCTAAGAACACACCAAAGTTATATTCAATACTTTACAACAGTCATGCTTCAAATCAATCTCGTAAAACACTGATGATTTAGATTAATGAATAAATTTATTGGTTGGTAATATTTCCGGATTCTTTAACAAACTATTTCTATTTTTAGATCCAACGAATCTGCGTTCATAGTTAATTGTTCTTGCATTGACAGCTAGTTTAATGTCGAACTGGACTTATCTTAAATGGGCTGGTTAGTTACAAAGTCCGAATGTCCTGATGGAAGCCTGGATTCACATGATGACCGTAGTAGTGACGAACTTGATGAAGATCACTGGATGATGATGATAATTAGTAGATAAACTCCTTTTGCTCTTCGCTGGTGGATCACACTGGTGGCGTAGCTTGATTAGTTCACCCTTATCCCAGCGGATCCTAGACGCTCGAACCCCTGGATCAAAGGTAATACTTGTTATTAACAACGGTATCCTAGGATCAAGGTTAATTTTGATTTCTTGCCCTATCTTCATGTCGGGCGGTTCGCAGACAAACCAAGCATGGTTACTGAATAAAATACTAGATCTATATGCCGAACTAACTTGCAGCATGTACGTTTATGATTAACTTCATTAAACATTCTAAAACAAATATCATATGCGAATAGATGTGAGTGTATAATAGCTGTTCCTTGATGGGCGCTCGATATTACAACGACACCTTACCTCTTGATGCTCCTTTCCGGACACTACTCTACGAGTCTGTGCGGCTGCGGGTTACATCTCAGGCCTTGGGATGTTAGGTTAGGTGCCGGCGGCTTTTCATCGGTGGTTACACAGGATTCTTGTTCCCCACTTGTAGCCTCTCAGTACCCGGCAAATAGAGTGACCGTAATGGTTAGCGGTTCACGTTTCCTTCCTCCAAATAACTGTTTTCATCCCACGATGCAACTCCATGAGTTACGTAAATTCGCATATTAATGACGCAGTAATGACGTGATCCAACATGTAGATTCTCATACTAGTGACGTCATTACTTCGTCTCCAAGGTCTCGTAGACTCTTACCCTAATGGTGCAACAAAATATTTCAGTCTCGGCTAAACAAGAGTTGTTTGGAGTTGAGTCGTAACATAACCCCGGGGGGTGGACAAGCGAAATCTTATTTCGTTTCCGTTTATACGACTCAATATACAATACAATACAATACAATATACAATATGCATATACAATTGTTTCCACATTTTGGAGTAGATCCGCATGAGCCTGTCGCGGCCAGTTTGGCCTCACTACTCCAACGGGGTGGACAAATTTTCCTTCTGGACTCTGAAACTCAGTTGATGCGACTCAAATAGTCGGCACCTAGGTTGTCCTTTCCTGGGATGTAGTTGATTGTGAAGGAGTATGGTTGCAATTGTAGCGACCATCGTAACAGACGAGGGTTTGTTGGATTCCTCTGTAGGCATTTCAAGGGTTGGTGGTCTGTCTCCAACACAAAGTGTCGTCCGTACAGGTATCTTTCAAACTTCTGTACTCCCCAGACTGTTGCTAGACATTCCTTTTCCACAGTCGCGTATCGGGACTCAGCCCCGAGTAGCTTCTTCGACTGGTACGCTACGGGGTGTAGCTTCTCTCCATGTAGTTGCATCAGTACCGCACCGATTCCTCGGTCTGATGCGTCAGTGCGGAGAACGAAGTCCTTGCCGAAATCAGGCATTTTCAGGACTGGTTTCTCACTGACCATTCGTTTGAGTCTTGCGAAGCTCTTCTTTGCCTCGTCACTCCATTTGAGTTTGTCTGGCAAGCTCTTCTTTGTCATGTCGGTGAGCGGCACGACCACAGTCGAGTAGTTTTCCAGGTATTCTCGGTAAAACCCCGTGAGACCCAAAAATGCGCGTAGCTGTTTCTTTGTAGCTGGCTCTTTGGCGTTCACGATCTTCACGATTTTATCGTCTTCTGGCCACCTCTCTCCATGCCCGATTTCATGGCCAAGATACGGCAATTGGTCGAATCCGATGTAGCATTTCGACGGTTTTGCTGCAAGGTTGGCTTCTTTGAGCCGCTGAAGGACTGCCTTCAGGGCTTCCATGTGTTGCTCCCACGTCTCAGTGGCTATCAAGATGTCATCCATAAAATGGTACACATCGTCCCGGTTGAGGGGACCTAGCAACTTCCTCATCATCCTGTTGAAAATGCCAGTGGCGGTCTTCAACCCGAAGGGCATGTTCACCCATCGAAACTGGCCTCGTGACGTCACAAACGCGGTTTTGTCTCTGTCTTCCTCGACAATGGGTATTCCCCAGTAGCCACGCGTGAGATCTAGCTTGGAGAAGTACTTGGCTTTTCCTAAGCTTTGGAACAAATGTTGAACGTCGGTGATGGGTTCCCCATCGAACACCGTGACATCATTCAGCCCACGGAGGTCCGCGCAAAAGCGGTACTTTCCTTCTTCTTTCTTTTTGACGAGAACAATGGGTGAATTGTAAGCTGAGTTGGCGGGTTCGATGACTCCTAGCTTCAACATCTCTTCGACTTCATTCTCCACCATCTTCACATACGCATGTGGAATGGGGCGTGGTCTTATATAGACCGGTTTCTTGTCTGTGACCTCGATTCGACACGTAGTCAGATTCGTGGTGAGTGGTACGTCGGTCAGATTATCTAGTCTGTCCGCGCAGATCTGTCTCGCTTCAGTTCGCTGTGACTGAGTGAGTTTCTCTGAAAAGTGCACGTGGTCTAAACCTTCTGTGCGCTTTGTCTCAAATGTTGGGATAGTCCTCTGACTGTCCAACCTGAAGATGTCGTCGTTAGTGGTTTCGTCCTCCTCTACCACTACTGAGACGATCACTTCTTCTTCTTCTTCTTCTACTACTGCAACCGGAATTGTTCCATCGGTGACAGGTTGCTCACGTTCGACGTAAGACTTGAGGAGGTTGACATGGAATACTTTTTCCTTCCTCCTTACTTGGACTTTGTAGTCGAAATCATTCAACTTCTCTAACACTTCAAATGGACCTTGCCAAGTGAGTTCCAGTTTGTTTGTTTTCAATGGCTTGAGAATCAGGACTTTCTCTCCTGGTTTTAGCGACCTTGGTTTGGCTTTACGATCGTAATATTGAGCAGATCGCACTGAGGCTTTTTTCAGGTTCTCTCGAGCGAGCAAACAGGTCTCTTCGATCCTCTCACGAAGGTTCACTACATATTCCGCAGTGGTTTTGACCTCATCTGAGACGCTCTCATCTGTCCAAATCTGTCTCAAGAGTTGCATTGGTCCTCTGACAGTACGCCCGAACAACAGTTCGAATGGCGAGAAACCTAAACTCTCTTGAGGAGTCTCGCGGTATGCGAACAGTAATGCAGAGATGAACGTGTCCCATGCTTTGGGCTGTTCTATGCACATCTTTTTGAGCATGTTCTTTAACGTGCCATTCATTCTCTCGCACAAACCGTTTCCAGCTGGATGAAATACCGCAGAGGTTTTCCTTTTGATGCGGAGGAGTTCAGTGACTTCCTGCATCAGAGTGCCTGTGAACTGGCTCCCGTTATCAGTCAGTATTTCACTTGGGATACCGAGTCTAGTCCAAAAATCCCACAAAGCATCGGCTACTGTCTCGGCGTGGATGTCCTTCAACGCGACAGCTTCAGGGTAGCGGGTAGCAAAGTCAACCATGACGAGGATGTACCGTTTTTTGTTCTCGGACATAGGAAGAATAGGCCCGATGATATCGACTGCTACTCTTCTGAAAGCAGTCTCGAACACTGGCATCTTGCCCAATGGGACCTCCTTCGTAAGGTGTTTTGGCGCGGATCGCTGGCAAGCGTCACATGACAAGCAGTAGCGGCGGATCTCAACACCACAGCATGGCCACCAAAATTCGCGTCTAATCCTTTCGGCGGTACGACGCTGACCTTGGTGTCCTGCCATTGGATGATCATGGCCGAATGCGAGCACCTTACTACGGAACGATTTGGGAAGAATAACCTTCAAAGACTCCTCTCCTTTCCGATTGAACGTCGACTGGTACAAGATACCATTCTTTTCCACGACCCTCATGTGGCCTCTCTCTTCTCCAGTAGCAGCTTGTTTCCTGATGCTGTCTAACGAAGGATCTGTCTTCTGAGCCTCGCGTAAGTCCTTTGGAGTAAACATATCCGATGTTGGCTCCCGGCTACTTGGCTTACTCGCAGATTTGTCTCTATCATTGTCCAATTTGGACTGTGCTCTGGTATCTACGGCCCCAGCGACTGTCTCAGCGCTGTCGTGATACCAGGCAGGTTCTCTGACAGGGAAAATCGGTGTTTTCCTCCTGTCGTTCTGAGTTCCATGGAACTCCCCTATGAGCACCGGCATTATGGGATCCGCCATGACCACGACTTCTGTCTCTCCGCAGAAGAAGGGCGAATCCACATGAATGATCGCGGTCTCGCAGTACCGGACTTTACTTTTGTCCGCTAACGTGGTCCTCTTTCTCTGACCAGTCATTTTGTCGGCCGGCACAAGATGTGCGGCCACCACAATCGAGCTACAGCCCGAGTCTCTCAGGGCGGTCACTCGTTTGCCGTTGACTTTGACGTCAACTAGATCCGAAAACTTTTTTGTGGTGCAGTCTCGACACAATTTATCTAACGGGGATTTTCTTCCCTGTGTTTCGCGTCGGACATCTTCAACCGTCACAGCTCCGGCGGTGTTGCCTTTTTTCCGTAAGGGACAATCGCTCGAACGGTGTAGACCTACGCGACAATAGAAGCATAGTCCTGCTTCTCGGAGTTTTTCGCGTTCCGCCGGTGTCAAAGAAGATCTTTTACCTTGTTGAGGTGATGGTTTATGATCCTTCTCAAAATGTTTCGTTCCGTCCTGAGGAGTTCGCGTTGGTGTCGGTCTCAATTTATTTTGGCTTCTGTTCAGCTCATAATCGGACGCGAGTTTTCCCATCTCCTTGGCATTGATCGGGTTCCGGTCTTTGACATGCACGGCAAGATCAGAAGGCATTGACTGCAAGGACTGCTCTCGCAGGATCAAATCGGTTAATCCTTTGACAGTTTTCTCGCACGGATCAAGCTCGATCCACTTGGTTAGGTACCGATCGAGTCTAGTGATGTGTTCTTTGTAAGTTTCCGCGGGATTACGTCTAGTATTGCGGAATTTCATGCGATATTGCTCAGCGGTGAGCTGGAATCCTTCAAATAACGCGCTCTTCACCTTTTCATAGTCGTCAACATCCTCATCGTCCATTTTGGACACGATGGTACGGGCCTTACCTTTCAAGAAGTATATCAGCCGGGAGGCTTTCTTTGATTCGTCCAAATTCATATCTCTGGCATAGTGTTCAAACTGTTTGAGCCAGGATTCAACGTCATCCTTGTCATCAAGGTAAGGGATTTTGGGAATGAAACGGGGATCATGGTCATGTGAGGGTTGGGAAGGATGAGCTGCGTTTTCATTCGTGTTCATCTGAACCTCGCTCTGAATGCGCAGCTCTTCTATCCTAAAGAGTCTGTCTCTCTCATTCTCTTTGAATTGGCGCTCATCTTTTCGCTCTTGAGCTGCTCGCTCATGTTCACGCTCTTGAGCTTCTTTATCCCTCTCCCCTTGGACGAATGACTGTAGTTCCTTTCCCTCCAAACCAAACTCTTTCCCCATGGTGATCAATTCCTTGATCGAACTGACGCTGGGACTTGATGGAACGGCCTGCTCGACATGTCCGTTCACAGGCTGAGCGGCGTGGCCGTCATCACCTAGATCGGTGATATCAATCAGATTTGCTCCTTCTGTATATTCTGGGTCTATGCCCACGGTTGACGAGAATCTGGTGTAGTGCTGATGATGTCTGGTATCAGCCATTTTAGGTAATCCCTCAAAATGCAAAACTTTGGTACATCCACTCTTGGTGGTACTCTAATATGGAAGACTCTTACCCGCAGGTATTGTTCAACCTTTCAACACTGGTACAAACAATGTTACACGCGCACGTGATTTTTCCTACACCTGTCCTTCGTCTCTATCTTGAACCGAAACGACTAACTAGGACTTAGCGGTGTGTCGCTGAGTAAGTTGCCTTACAAAGCCTTATGTGATGACGACCTTCAGTCTGTCAACACACCCACAGAAGTTTTCCCCACTATTAACTATCAACCCGCGGGTTATAGATAACTAATAATGTGAAGCACAACTTAAATAAGCAACACGTTTTAAATGTTACTCCGACTAGAGTTATAATTTAATCTGAACTTAAACTAAGGTCCTAGTACTATCGAGCGTCCATCCTGGTTGGAATTATAACACACTCACCGTTTTGATCAGAACTTGAGAGTATAATTCGAACCGACAGTTAGTTAGTAAACTGCCAATTTCCCGTGAAGTTGTCGAACATCAATTCTATGTCTTACCTTATGACTATGATACTGTTCGACGAACTAGATGGAAATCCTTCCACGAATTAATTTAGCAAAAACGCTGTTCGTGAACAACAGCGATCGCGAAGATTCTTTGGGCAGAATGTACCCAAATCAAACACGGAGTTATTTAAAATTTCTTCTTACAGAAATAATTTAAATATTCTACTTACCACCGTCTGGTCTGTATATGAGTGAATCCGACATGAAGCAGGAAACGATTTTGAATTTTGAAGAAAGAAAAAAATGAAGAAAGATTTTCCAGAAAATATTCTAAATTCCGTCGCTTCACGGATAAATTTGACTAACTAATTTATGGGTTAAACCAGTTGTCAATGCAAGTTTTTCTTAGGTACGAACACGAGTTCAGTATAGATCTCCGGACAGAGCCCCCATTGTTGCAGTTCCACTTTTTACCTTGTGTTTTAGATACAATATCTAAGAACACACCAAAGTTATATTCAATACTTTACAACAGTCATGCTTCAAATCAATCTCGTAAAACACTGATGATTTAGATTAATGAATAAATTTATTGGTTGGTAATATTTCCGGATTCTTTAACAAACTATTTCTATTTTTAGATCCAACGAATCTGCGTTCATAGTTAATTGTTCTTGCATTGACAGCTAGTTTAATGTCGAACTGGACTTATCTTAAATGGGCTGGTTAGTTACAAAGTCCGAATGTCCTGATGGAAGCCTGGATTCACATGATGACCGTAGTAGTGACGAACTTGATGAAGATCACTGGATGATGATGATAATTAGTAGATAAACTCCTTTTGCTCTTCGCTGGTGGATCACACTGGTGGCGTAGCTTGATTAGTTCACCCTTATCCCAGCGGATCCTAGACGCTCGAACCCCTGGATCAAAGGTAATACTTGTTATTAACAACGGTATCCTAGGATCAAGGTTAATTTTGATTTCTTGCCCTATCTTCATGTCGGGCGGTTCGCAGACAAACCAAGCATGGTTACTGAATAAAATACTAGATCTATATGCCGAACTAACTTGCAGCATGTACGTTTATGATTAACTTCATTAAACATTCTAAAACAAATATCATATGCGAATAGATGTGAGTGTATAATAGCTGTTCCTTGATGGGCGCTCGATATTACAACGACACCTTACCTCTTGATGCTCCTTTCCGGACACTACTCTACGAGTCTGTGCGGCTGCGGGTTACATCTCAGGCCTTGGGATGTTAGGTTAGGTGCCGGCGGCTTTTCATCGGTGGTTACACAGGATTCTTGTTCCCCACTTGTAGCCTCTCAGTACCCGGCAAATAGAGTGACCGTAATGGTTAGCGGTTCACGTTTCCTTCCTCCAAATAACTGTTTTCATCCCACGATGCAACTCCATGAGTTACGTAAATTCGCATATTAATGACGCAGTAATGACGTGATCCAACATGTAGATTCTCATACTAGTGACGTCATTACTTCGTCTCCAAGGTCTCGTAGACTCTTACCCTAATGGTGCAACAAAATATTTCAGTCTCGGCTAAACAAGAGTTGTTTGGAGTTGAGTCGTAACATGGAGGTTCACTTACAGATGGGCATGTATAAAATAATGCGCGTCTGAGCCTTTTTTCGATAATCACATGCATGACTAAGAAAAGTCGATCTTCTTTTCAAACGATTCACCATTTTACTAATCTCTTAACAAGTTTCGCACTTCTTCTTCGTCTGTTTTAATGCAAATAAACCTTTTCTCAATCAAGAATAACACAGAATAACTCTATCCTTGAACATAGCTAACACCATCAAAATAGTGAAAACGCCATCTTCTGCCATCGTCCATCAATCAAGTCAACACATGTTTAGTGCTGAGCAGATTAACGGATCATTGTCAACTATCCCCGATCGCACGCGGGAAGTCGAATAACAGTTTTTGACAAGTAATTTCGAAATGAAACGCCCCATTGAATCCGCACTGAGGGCGAAGATTCTCCAAATTGCTTGTGCGTGACGACATTCACGGAAAGTAAAGGGAGAGAACGCACGCAGACATAAGCACAACACACAGACGACAATTTTAGCACCGGACTGCTGATGGTTTTCTGACACTGATGATGCTGTTTCAAGGTGAAGATGACGCTGAACAAGTTGGAACGAAACCAAAACCTTCTTGATTTGACAATTGTTTAACGGGATTTCTTACAATTCAGTACAGATACAGAGCAAAAGAGGATGTTTAAAGCAGGATGAAAAATAAAGGCGTGTCACTTGCATCAGAGATCAGAGGCTTTGCTTGCATGATTATACTTCTTGGGGATACTGGATTGCCCTCAAAAGTCTTATACAGCGTATAAGTAATGATTATTATCGTTTGTCTTGTATTTTATATCTGAACGAATTACTGCCTTCCATCAACAAATTGTTACATTTACTTGAATTTACATATTGCATGTCTTAGACTTGATGTTCTCTTCCTATGCGCTTTCGCATATAGCTCTATTCAAACAAGGCTAAATCACATACACCGCCCTCCTACCTGAGCTTAAGTTCCCCATTCTGATATATATATATTATTTTAGCAAGTTATATTTAATATTCTTATTTGGCTAAACAAAATTTCATAATGTTTCTAGTTACGTATTTATTTACTTATTCAGCCAGTTCTTTATTACATTATTTTGGCATTATCCAAAAGTCTGAACAATATTTTACATAAATAAAAAGCAAATAAGTCTACAAAACCGCTCCACTCCAACTATATTTCGCGTACACTATGGCAACAACCCCAACAAAATCTTTACTTCCATCCCCATTTTGAAGTATCGCAACAACAGACTTCCAGATCTATAACACGATCATATGTGTTCTCTGTTTGCATGTCTGTCCAGTGTCCTGTCCCCCCATAAAGCATATCAACTCTACCTGTCCCAAGATAGGCCAATTGGTTCTAAGACTAAGAGGACGTTAAAACTAATTATCATCATGCGCTTTCGTCCTAGTCTCTCCTTGTGGTTGTTAGTACTTTCTCCCCCCTCCCCCTCCCTAGCCTTTTTGAGTCACTTGAGAAAAAGTGACTCTATGTAATCGGTCAGTGTTAGTCTGTCCGGCCGGCCGTCCGGCCGGCCGTCCGGCCGGCCGTCCGTAGACACCACCTTAACGTTGGACTTTTCTCGGAAACTATCAAAGCGATCGGGCTCATATTTTGTTTAGTCGTGACCTCCAATGACCTCTACACTTTAACGATGGTTTCGTTGACCTTTGACCTTTTTCAAGGTCACAGGTCAGCGTCAAAGGAAAAATTAGACATTTTATATCTTTTCTCGGAAACTATCAAAGCGATCGGGCTCATATTTTGTTTAGTCGTGACCTCCAATGACCTCTACACTTTAACGATGGTTTCGTTGACCTTTGACCTTTTTCAAGGTCACAGGTCAGCGTCAAAGGAAAAATTAGACATTTTATATCTTTGACAAAGTTCATCGGATGGATTGAAACTTTGTAGGATTATTCTTTACATCAAAGTATTTACATCTGTAGCCTTTTACGAACGTTATCAGAAAAACAAGGGAGATAACTAGCCTTTTCTGTTCGGCAACACACAACTTAACGTTGGGCTTTTCTCGGAAACTATAAAAGTGACCGGGCTCAAATTTTATGTGAACGTGACTCATTGTGTTGTGAATAGCAATTTCTTCCTGTCCATCTGATGCCTCATATAATATTCAGAACTGCGAAAGTGACTCGATCGAGCGTTTGCTCTTCTTGTCTTTTTTCTCTTCTGTAGATTCTTCTGTTCCTATTTAGTTCCCCATCCCCATTCTTTCAATTTGTTCTCTGGTTTATTGTTTTTATGTCCACCATTATGAAAATGTGTGTAATTTAGTATTGTTCTGGTCACGTGATATAAGCATTTGCTTGAGTGCGTGTCCTAGCTGTATGTTTTGAACTGTTCATGCGAAGAAATTCTGAATACATTTTTTTTTAAACCAAAAGTCTTCTACGCAAATACATACGCTTACATTTGGCTTTTTCGGTAACATTATTTAAAACTGATGCAGTCTAGGTCTACATAAAACATAACATATCTTCTAATTTATATTTAGGCTATCTTCCGTATTTCAATAAAAGCAGCAGAGAGATCTGCTATAGGCTTACATCTGCGTTTAAAAAATACCATATTATCATCAGCTATAAAAGAAATAAAGAAAAGAAACAGCGAACAAACAAACGAAAGGAAACACGAGAAAAAAAGAAGAAAAAACAAACGGAAAAAAACAACCCGAAGTGGATGGCACAATCTGCAGATACAGCACGAATGTCCTCGCTCAGTTGGGTTACGTTAGTGTTTACTGGCCAAAAAATGTTAAGAGTGTTATTTTGAGGGGTATAGTCCAATTGTTAAACAGAGGAATTTTTGATAGAATGAAGAGGATTTATTACCGTTTAAATGCGTTGTTGGTTTTGCTTTTTTGGACGCCGGGTGTGATTCCCTTTGAACCGTTAAAAGGGTTAGAAATCCCATAAATATTTCAATTGTTTTCTCTCAACAATGAGTTCATTTGAAAACTTCGAGCAACAAAGCATACCTTTTATCTCGATCTGCCAAGCAGTTAGGTTGGTACAACGTCGTCATTTGGTGTAGTCCCGTATCACCCCCTCCCAAATCGCCGCTTCCCGAACACACACCCGCCCCCATTATCGCGGGGTTTTTCATGCGTGGCCTTTTGCTCCTGCTGATAAGTCACACTCCAATACAAAGGAAGATTAAATGTGCACAATTTGAACAGATGCATGATATCAGGTACTCTTAGACAATGCGATACGACGGGGGAAAATGTATAAAAGGCAAGTTTTATGTAGATATAAAATTATACAAATCGAGAGGCATTTCGCTCCCGCTAATTAGAATTCGTCACACAGACATACACGCACGCGTGCACGCACACACGCACACGCAGAAAGGTATTTTGTCTTATTGGAAAGACCTGGAGAACCACCATTGACTGAATGCTTTTGCCCCAACTTTTACTGAGGACTGACGCACAGAATTGAAACACGAAAACCGAGGTGAAATACCGGTAAACTTCAATGCATATGTTTTTATTTGTTTGCACTAAAAAGGTCAGAGTATTAAAAAAAGAGACGTTATTACATGGGACTGATGTACGGGGCTGAATTGCCACTGTGTGCGGAGACGATATGACCCTGATGGCAGTTAAAAACAAGCATAGTGTGAAGTCGGGGGCGAAATGGGAAGGGGATATTCCGTCGGAAACTCGCCCGTCATTGGAGTGCAAATGTTTATAATGTTGTCATGTTAGCAAATGTAAATGTGAACAGCTATGCACAAAAAACACCATCAATTTAAAATGATCGCAACTATTCTGCGAGGCCAGATTTCGCCTCTAGTCAGTCTCGACACATGCATGTCGTTGTCGACAAAAGACTGAGTTAGCTTCATGCCACTCAAAATTAAAGCGGCGAATCCTCCATTTTTTATGGACGCTAACCGATCATACGCATGCATGTGCACCAGACCACTCCCAGCACACAGTACCAGCCGTTTCTCCAGCAAATACCGGAAACAAAGGTGAACAATCAGAGCGCCTGATGGGAAAGGATTAGGCACGGGGAACAAGGGGAGGTGATAAGGTCACCACCAGCAGACGTGCGGGTCACGTGGCTTTTGGAAACAACGATTCTCGCGAGCAGAAGACACAAACAGTTGGTCCACATGATGGGTGAGAGATTAGGCTTTTGGTGAACTGACTGGAATATTTCAATGTTGTGACCGAGAACAAGCTAATGGTGTGGGGGTGAGGGTCCATTCTTTTCGCGAAGATTAACAGCGGTACTGGTTTAGCAGTGTGTTATTAGTTTTTGGTTTGGACTAGAGTTTGTTCAGGATTTACAATGAAAAAAAAATGATGTGATCATGAAATGGAGCACGACAAAGTCAAAACTGATATTTGTCAGCGTACTCTGATAAAAAAATAAACACGTTGGAGAATTTTAATTTTCCACAATGATGTTGAAAACAAATAAAACTCATACAAACAAATATAATCAGTTATGAGATACTAGTTTTAGACAGAATTGTACTCAAATTTTGGATTGTTTTTGAAGTTCAGAGAGGATTTTGTACGATGTGAGTATGAAACAGCTGACCATTACTTGACACATTGGTCATTGCCCTCTGTACGTAGACGCTCGCCTATCTACAATAAATGCACTACCTGTACATTACAGACATGTTGAAATATTGTTAAATGGTAGCGAAAACCTTTCTCTTCGCACCAACAAGCTTATTTTTGAAAGTGTCCAATCGTTTATCTGTAAATCTGGTAGTTTTTGTTAATTTGACTCAGTACGCATATCCATGCCAACAACCCTCATTACATTTAGTCAAGTTTTGACTAAATGTTTTAACGTAGAGGGGGGAATCGAGACGAGGGTGTGGTGTATGTGTGTGTGTGCGTGCGTGTGTGTAGAGCGATTCAGACCAAACTACTAGACCGATCTTTATGAAATTTGACATGAGAGTTCCTGGGATTGATATCCCGGAACGTTTTTTTCTTTTTTTTGATAAATGTCTTTGATGACGTCATATCCGGCTTTTCGTGAAAGTTGAGGCGGCACTGTCACGCTCTCATTTTTCAACCAAATTGGTTGAAATTTTGGTCAAGTAATCTTCGACGAAGCCCGGACTTCGGTATTGCATTTCAGCTTGGTGGCTTAAAAATTAATTAATGACTTTGGTCATTAAAAATCTGAAAATTGTAAAAAAATAAAAAATTTTATAAAACGATTCAAATTTACGTTCATCTTATTCTCCATCATTTGCTGATTGCAAAAACATATAAATATGTTATATTTGGATTAAAAACAAGCTCTGAAAATTAAATATAAAAAAAATTATTATCAAAATTAAATTGTCGAAATCAATTTAAAAACACTTTCATCTTATTCCTTGTCGGTTCCTGATTCCAAAAACATATAGATATGATATGTTTGGATTAAAAACACGCTCAGAAAGTTAAACCGAAGAGAGGTACAGAAAAGCGTGCTATCCTTCTCAGCGCAAGTACTACCCCGCTCTTCTTGTCAATTTCACTGCCTTTGCCGTGCGCGGTGGACTGACGATGCTACGAGTATACGGTCTTGCTGCGTTGCATTGCGTTCAGTTTTATTCTGTGAGTTCGACAGCTACTTGACTAAATGTTGTATTTTCGCCTTACGCGACTTGTTTTATATACTTTTTTCAATTATATATTCAGCGAACTACTGCTTATTTGCCACTGGATTACAGTTTACAATGTACTAAGTATATTTTTTTTGTATGCGCTAACCACCTTCATCGTTCATATGTACCTACCATTCTTTCGTCCCACCTCCACCCTCCCCCTCTTCCTCCTGCTAGCTTTTTCCTGTTCTTTTTGGTTTGCTTCAACTATGCTGTTGACCTAGATAGTTCCATAGTTTATAAGTAATGTTAGTCCGACATCATATTTTTGTTAATTTGTAACTACGTAGGGCGCGTAATATAAGCGTTCGCTTGAGTTCGTGTCCCTATTGTTTATCGTTGTATTGTTGTACCATGTTTGATTTAATAAAACATTGTTTAAACCAAGAAAAAAAACAAATGTGAGTTGTACAGATGATTTTTTGTTATAATAGACTGATAGAAAAAAACACGTGTCTCTTTTTTTGTGTGTGTGATGTAAAATAAAGTTTAGTTAAGTTAAGGACTTTCTTGCAACTCTTGAACTCTCTGTCTCTGTCTTTCTCTCTCGCTCTATCTCAATGTTTGAGTTATCCTCTTTTCTTCAGTTTAAGAAAGCATTCTCTGATATATCTACTTTACTCTCTCTCTCTCTCTCAGTCTCTCTCTCTCTCTCTCTCTCTCTCTCTCTCTCTCTCTCTCTCTCTCTCTCTCTCTCTCTCTCTCTCTCTCTATGTGCGTCTGTCTTTATGTGTTGTATAAAGGACAGGTTGGAAGAATAGGCTTTGCCTAAAACCTTTATCCTTTTGTAATAAAATTCTGAGTCTGAGTCTGAGTATCTCTCTCTCGTTTCTCTCTCTCCCAGTCTCTCTCTCTCTCTCTCTCTCTCTCTCTCTCTCTCTCTCTCCCCGTCTCTCTCTCTCTCTCTCTCTCTCTCTCTCTCTCTCTCTCTCTCTCTCTCTCTCTCACACACACACACACACACACACACTGAGCTTCTCTTCAACAGTCGAGCCTGCTCCACTCACTCTTCTCTGTTCACACCTCCTACTCGGATGGCACACTCGCTTTTCATTTCCGATTGTTCAAGTGGTCCCCTAGAGCTTGTCAACACGCCGATTGTCGGTAGAGCAGCAAAGCAGAACACCATTACCTCCCACCCCGCGGCCTACACGCCGCCTTCGCGCCCTCTCATTGGTCGCTTCGATTCACGGGTCAGAGGGTAAGTGGAAACGATTGGCTGGGAGGGGTCGATTATTCTCGAGGCCCCGCCCCTGTCGTCTGCTTTATAAAGTCAAGGAGAGTGTCGGGTGAGAGATAATCGAATCACGAGACAGGTGGATGGAATAGCTTACACTTCTTCCGGAGAATCTTCAGTGCAGACAGCAGATTAGTGTGTTCGCTGACGGACAGTAGACGGCTACCGTTTTCTTTTCTGCATGTTTTTACCAGCAACGGAGAGAAAACTACCTGAGTGTGTTGGGAGATTATTGTTCCTGGAAAAGGCCACCTTTGTTGGAAATATACTAAATTTGTTCTTCTTCTGGGATTACTAAAAACACTGAACAACTTCAGTTTCCGCACAATAGGGACGTTCACTTGAGACTTTGACATCATTTTTTTTAACTTAAAAAAGTTGAAGTGGTGGAGACTTAAAGCCGTTTGTCACAATGCAAACCAACAACATGTACGATTCTCCGTACCTCATGTGGCCTTTCATGTCAGTGTACCCGGGTAAAACACACGAATTTGCCCTCCACCCGGCATTCATGGCCACCCAGCTACCCGCCTACCCCACCTACTGTAGAAACTCCGTCGGCGACAACACAACCACCACCGCCTTCGTCAACGACAGCCACGACCTCTCTCCTCGCAGTTTTTCTCATCATCATCATCATCATCATCGCAGTCAGCACTCGCCCCTGACCAAAACAAAAAAGTCATCTTTTACCATAGACTCTATTCTACACGGAGATGAAGAGAGGAAGGAGGAAGTGAGAGAACAATTGTCCCCCTCCAAACTCTCTATCCCCTCCCCCGTCCAGCACCTTCAGCAGACGACACCTGAGACTTACCTGTCGGTGCCACGCAGACATCAAAGACTCCTGGAGGCGGCCCACCCTTACTATGACAGCATGAAACCAGTCACCCCTATCGCCTCTGCGTCTGCCAAATCTGCACAGAAAGGTGAGCTTTTAAAAAGAATTGCTTTGGACACTAACAAAAATTCTAAAATATAGAAAAACTGAGAAGCACTCCTAAATAACTGACATAACTACTTCTTGTATTATCTTGAGTATTTAATCGATCTAAGTATTCAATTATTTATTTGACAAGTAATATCTCTTTGATTCATGTTTGTATTATCTCGAGTATATAATCGATCTAAGTATTCAATCATTTATTTGACAAGTAATATCTCTTTGATTTATGTATTTGCATGAATTTCCTCATTTAATTGGTTCATGGTACTGACTTTTCTACCATATTTTTCGATCAATCACATTATCATTTAATTTTGAATGTGCCATATAAAGTTCTACTAGATATGTAGTAATTAACCCTATTGCTTTCTTATGAAAACAAGAAACAAAACAAAACATTACAATTAGACAAAACCATGCATTGACTGTGATTGCCTTTATTACTCTTGTTACCCTCTGTGTATGTGTTGTTCTTATTTTCCCTGTGTTTATTTTTCTTATTGAATTTAATTAGTATTCTTCATTTCATATTTCTTCTTCTTTTCCATAATTTATTCTACGAAACACCGTCCGTTGTTATTTTCCAAAGTGAAACAGATGACATGAAATCTCTCTGAATTAATCAAAGCGGTTTCTCAATCAAGAATATGCATCTAAACTGTTTGAATAAAACAAGAGTTTACTCAGGAATTGAAAACGCAAAGAAGTAATTTTATCATCACAGGAAACACACAAAAAGTGAAACACTTATATAACCTTGCTCTTATGGACGTAAAGAATGTTGGCAGAGTATAATTTAATACAATTTATTTTTACCAGAATTATTAATGTCATTGCCAGGACAAGTTTACCTTTTTTGTGTGTGTGGGTTTACTTTTACTAATGTATGCACATACACAGACCCGCTTGTGTCTCATTTTCAGCTTTATATATATCACATTTGTATAATAAATAAGATTGGTTTTAGAAGTTAAGAGACCACTTTGTATAAATCTAAGAGATTTCTTCAGCAAAACATTAAATGTTCCACATTTTCTTACCAAACCTAAAAAATCCCAGATTAGAGATCTTTCATTAGTCGTAAAAAAACACTTCAGCGGTGGTATCAAACTGCCATTCTTTTGATGATTTACTCATTTAGACAGCAATTATACTAAAACAGTTAGACTTCTGCAGATACCTTGGTTTAAACAAAACTCAAGTTATTCAATTTTTATCATGACAAGAAACAATGCATGGATTTTACGATTACTAACTCAAGCGTATAATGCTTATTTCAAGCAATCATAGTAAGTACAAAACAAAGGTTAACATGATAGCGGGCTAAAAACCTTCTTTTTACACTCCTTCCCAACCTGTCCTCTTCCCACCTACAGTATACACGAAATAAGGCTTGGACAACGTATCTTTCGCTTATTTCGTTATCAGTCCTTACGTTTCTTCTTCTTTTTTTCAAACTTCTACAAACATGAATACTCTCACGTTGCTACCTTATCAGTTCCGAAATGTTCCATTGCTCATCGGCTGAAATGAAGACACGAGTTGGGCATTAGTGCAGGCGTACACATACACCTCTCTCCACTTAACTTGAAACACAAGGACCACACACTTAGCAAGAGGTTTATATACCGGCCTTGATTACTCACGTGCATGCAAGGGGTCTAAAATTAACTCGCAACTCCGCTACAGAAAAGCAACCCAAGCTAACGTTTCTTCTGTTTTATCACAACTGATGATGAACATCATTTCGGAAAATGAGAAGATAGAGTGAACATATTTTCTTTTGACGTTTTTATGAATATCATTTTTATATTCAACTATGGTATGGTTTGTATATATGATAAAGACACACAAAAAAATAACTTGAAATTAAGGCTAAGAATTTACAAAGCTGATTCAGTCTGACAGAAAGTAAACCATGAAACCCATGGTATGTTTTTCATCTTTGCAAAGCAAAACGTTTTGAAGTGGGTTTTTTTTATTCACACCAAGTAACATATAAACTATGCTTTTTATTTCCCTGATTTTAGGGAAACAGTAGATACCCGTGAGATAAGAATGACAGATAAATAAGATATGACGAAGGAAAGAAATTGAACATCATATTTGACCAGAAGTAACTAATTCACATCAACTATGAATAATGAATGAGCGAATTGAAAAAAAAGACCAGCATCTTGTTGGACTAAAAATCTTAATGACTGAAAAGAGCAAAAGAGAAATTAGTCGTTTTAAAGTAAACCCACCACGGAACAACATACAAAGTCCTGTCACTGAAAAGCAAAGACAGAACAGTTAAAAAAAAGAAGAAGAAAAAGACAAGGAAGCAAAAGAAGAATAAAAAAATAAAAAAATAAACAAGAAAACAAGCAAACACACACACACACACACACACACCACACACACACACACACACACACACACACACACACACCACACACACACACACACACCACACACACACACACCAAAATAGTTTTTAATAAAAGAAACGAAAAAAAAAGAGAGAGATGCATGGGTAACAAGTCGCCGCAGCGCCAAACCATATCCAAACCACTCATGCAGCTGTAATCACAACTAGTCGGTGTAGATTCCGATCTCTTTTTCTCCAGGGGAGCGCATGTTTAGCTAACAAGATGATATGTGGATGACTTCTGTCATCGTCTGAGAGCTGAGCGGGGAAACTGCATGAGAACTTCATTAATTTCCCTCTCCCTGGACCAAAGGTGAGAGCGCGGGAGATCCGTGCTGCGTTGCTCAATCCGGTCCATGTTTAATAAACTGGGGTGGTATGGGCGAGAGCGGCTTCCGTCAGTTGATCAGGGAATGGAAGAGGTTCTGTCGTCTGCTGCCCTGATAACTAATAGACCTAGGAAATAGCTTTTGCTAATGAGCGCTGATCGTATGAATAAATGTTTTGGGGTGGTGAGTGGGTCTGCTTCAGTGCTGAGCTAGCGAGCTGCCCCAAAATGTGCCTGCTGCGGCTCTGAGTTGCATCTGGAGCTGAGATATTTGGGCAATGTGTCCAAGCGTGTTGCTAGCTCAGCTGGCGAAGTAATTCGTTCATTTTTCTAATTTCCTGTTGATTGTTTATTCAAGATGAACAAAATTCACATTGAATAATTCTAATTGCTTTATCGCACAGCAACTGTTATAGGTTAAAGTATCGTTAAACAAATTAAACTACTTCTCTATCACGCCGCGGAAAGGCCGCTAAGCCATGCTAGATAACAGTAGATAATAACATTAACAACGATAGAAAATACAGAATGTGTTAAACAAACAAAAAACGAACATAAAAAAACAAAAAGTGAACAGAAAACATCCCACCCCAATCAGAAAATAATAATAGCACGCGCCGTTTCATCCAGTACCTTTTCACCACAACCAGCAAAACGTTTCTCGACCGTACTTGTATATGCAAAGGCGAAAATGATTTATTGTGTCAAATGATAGCAAATGCATTAACTATCTAACGCGAAGTTAGCATCAAAGGACCCAACATAAGATGCGCACTTACAAGTATTTTACACAGAAGATAACGGCCAAAGATACGGAGCCAAATTTGTGCACATCGCTTTTTGTAAGCTTACTCAAAGTAACACTGATTAATTGGTTTGGTTTGAAAGAATGTCATGCATCAAAACATTTCTTTAACACGAGGACAAATGTAAGTTAATCGGCGCTGTCATTCGTTTCAGTTAAATCAAAAATTACTGTTAAAAACATGATATCGCGTCTCTTAAAATTACCTACTCAAATGTCATCCTCACGCAAATAAATAAATACATACATAAATATACAAATACATTAATCAATTAATAATGCAATAAACAAAAAAGAAATCGTTTTCACTGAAGGATGTCTCCGAATAGCGAAAGAGTTATACGCTTTAGCATATTAGCTCCTCTTTTCTTACTTTCTTTTTCCTCCTTTTTCTCCTAGCTTTTTCTATTCTAAATTCATTCATTCATTCATTCATTCATTCATTCATTCATTCATTCATTCATTCATTCATTCATTCATTCATTCATTCATTCATTCATCCATCCATCCATCCATCCATCCATCCATCCATCCATCCATCCACTTATCCATCCATCCATCCATCCATCCATTCATTCATTCCGTATTCATACCTGATTAGCAATAAACACCACTGATGCATTACGTACTAGGCTCGACTTTAAAAAAAAAATCACATATATTTTGTTACTTATGTTTGAGTGTTGGTGGTAAGGACTGGGTGGCCGAGTGGTAACGCACTTGCGCTCGGAAGCGAGAGGTTGCGAGTTCGACCCTGGGTCAGGGCGTTAGCAATTTTCTCCCCCCTTTCCTAACCTAGGTGGTGGGTTCAAGTGCTAGTCTTTCGGATGAGACGAAAAACCGAGGTCCCTTCGTGTACACTACATTGGGGTGTGCACGTTAAAGATCCCACGATTGACAAAAGGGTCTTTCCTGGCAAAATTGTATTGGCATAGATAAAAATGTCCACCAAAATACCCGTGTGACTTGGAATAATAGGCCGTGAAAAGTAGGATATGCGCCGAAATGGCTGCGATCTTCTGGCCGATGTGAATGCGTGATGTATTGTGTAAAAAAAGTCCATCTCACACGGCATAAATAAATCCCTGCGCCTTGAATATGTGCTCGATATAAATTGCATAAAATAAAAATAAAATAAAATAAAATAAATAAATCCCTGCGCGGCTTAGAACTGTACCCACGGAATACGCGCGATATAAGCCTCATATTGATTGATTGATTATGAGTGTTTGTGGTAATACTGAGCCCAACACGGAAGGCTTCGTTCACTTATTTGTTGATCTTTGATCGGCTACCTAATAAGTTACTTGGATTTCACTGTTTCGCTGTTGTTTTTCTCTCTCGATTTTATCATTTATCATTTATATATTTTTCATTTTACTGAAGTACAACCCCACCTGCAACTTAAATATGTGAAATTAAATATGTCTTTTCCGTGCGTGCGTTCAGGTGTTTCAGAAAAGAAGAGCGGCAGCAAAGGCAAGCGGGTTCGAACCATCTTCACACCAGAACAGCTGGAGCGACTGGAGGCCGAGTTTGAGCGACAGCAGTACATGGTGGGGACAGAAAGGTGAGAACTGATACAACACACACGATCATTTAACTGACACATTTCAATTTCATTTTTTGGGCACTTTCAGCATGAAATATTAAATTACAACATTTTAAGCTAATATCTTGATTTCAGTTTGTGTTATAAAGAATATTGCGATTGTCCTGAGAAATTCTATATTAATAAAATGAGAAGCGGAAAATGTATACATGTGACGAAACATTAATCACAAAGAAGTAAAATCAAACAAACAAAACACACAGACGCAAAGCTCAGGAAACTACATATATTGATATAAAAGGTCTACATTAATGAAGAACTGGTAGAAAGCAAAATAAAGACAACTAAAAAACTGGAAATAGCCCAGAAAGTTTCAAACGAGAGAAAAAGTGCTGATATCGATTTGCTTCCATCCAGGCCAAACATTCTTTGGCCGCTTTCCCCGTTCAAACTAATAATTACACGCGTCCCAAGCTAACAAACTCCTAAGGCTTGGCAAAATTGATCTCAGAGCGAAACGAAATTTCGATGTTCGAAATACATAAGACTTACAGTGAACTTCACACACCCACCCTTGCACCCTTGGGGAACACATCAAGCCACGCGAGTGTGGGAACCACCCGACCACACCCGGCCCAACCCCTCAAGGGGACCCAAAATATGCCTCCAGAATATTTGTTTTAAGTCGAGGACTCTACCGAATAAAGACATGATACGTCGCTTCAATGGGTACAGTGGAACCCCCCTTTAGAGACCCCCAATTTAAGACTCCCTCTTTTTTAAGGCCTTGTTTTCTGAAACGTTATGTTCTTAACCAGGCTCTGTAAAATGACCCCCATTTTGAGACTCCCTCCTTTTTAAGACCACATTTTCCAAGATTTTTCAGGCCTTAAAAGCGGGGTTCCATTGTACCTTCGTTGCCATCTAATTAGTAATACCCGCACCCGTCCCGGATTAAATGTGTAAAAGTTTGCCCAAGAAATTAATTCAGTGCCCCACCCGCTTCGGACGGTAGAGATTCAACGTGTTAGATATCGTCGAAAGCAAGTTAGTTTAAAGGGTACCACGAGTAGGCCCAAAACGTGTGACCAACAGGACTGAGCTGGTGTTAAATACAGGGTATACAACAGGTTTATTGCTCGATTTGCTTCAGCTTTTAAAACTGAACGTGTGCTTGATAGTGCGAAAAGTTATTTTGCTAGTGGCAACGTTGTAGAGAATAACTCCACTTTACGAGCTAATGGTGTTCTGAATACATGTAGTGTGAACAGTTTTCTCTTGCTGATGCGATTAAAGAGTCTACATCGTTTTACCGAGGTTTTTGAAGTAGCAGAGGAAGTCTACCCAATAACCGATTGACCCGAAACAGTGTTAAAGTTTGTCTGATGATGAGATCTTGATTCACACGATTGACTCTGGTCCAGCGATGGCTACGAATTGAGATGGTCAGTCTGTCTGCCACAACACCAACAGCCTGCAGTGTCTGGGCAGATCAAGTCAATCAGATCACTTTGCCTTGCCTGGTCGGATCGGGTCGGCTTCCTTTGATCTTGCATCAACTCATTATGTTTCTCGTCCGGATAGAGATCTTGTCTGACGAAAGGGATGACAATAATAGGAGCCTTACTTGCTGGACAGACAAGATGAAATTAATTGTTATGGTTGAAGACCAATCGAATTTGGGCTGCCGAATCTGCCTTGGGAGAGAACACACTGATGATTTGGTATCGTTGATTAGTGCAAGGTAAAGTTTGACGACGGGTTCGTAAGAGTGATTGTAAAACCGTCCCGGTGTCTGTCAGTCTTCACTGTTCCATTTCACATTTGGACCGGTTGAAGACTTAATGATTCATATAAGTTCACCGCGAAGAGAAACCATTCATGACAAAATACTTGATCGGTCATCCCCCCCCCCCTAAAAAAATAATAGTAACTATACAAATTTTTAAAAAACAAACAAAACACAACAACCCGGCCGTGAATGCATCAGTCGCGTAAAGTTACAGAGCAAACATCGAGTTAACAGTAACTGAATAGAAATAGATAACTGAAACAGGAATATAAATTAGTGTTTACAGCAACAAATTGATAATAACTGATTCGAGAGAAATATTTAAAATATAAAACAAAAATGATAATTACCAACTACAGCAACTTCAAAAACAAAAACAAAATAAAACGTCCTTGTTACAAAAATTAAAATACATGAATAATCAAAAACCAGATTTTATAGAGACAATCAGTAAATTGAACACCAAATACACTCGCCTTTCTCCTTTAATTTTCTAAACATACTACTGCAAAGCATCTCACTTTTTTTTTCAAGGGAAAGAGAGGAAGTTGGAAATGTGAAGCTGTATGAACGGTTGGGTCCTTTGTGTGTGTGTGTGCGTGCGTGCGTGCGTGCGTACGTGCGTGCGTGCGTGCGTGCGTGCGTGTATGTGTGTGAGAGTGTGTGTGCGCGTTACAAATATTCGTATTATTATTATTATTATTATTATATGAGTGTGCATGAGTTGTTAACGCGAAAGAATGTGTATGAGTGCGCCTTGAGTCGCCTTGTGGTGAGATATGTGCGCGTTATAAATTATCGTATTATTATTATTATTATTATTATTATTATTATTATTTCTTAGAAAACGTTTACAACAAATGTTCACGTTCCACCCCTTGTATGTTTCAGGTATTACCTGGCAGCATCGCTCAGCCTGACAGAAGCACAGGTAAAAGTGTGGTTTCAAAACCGTCGCATCAAGTGGCGCAAGCAGACGCTGGAACAGCAGCACGCGCGCCTATCCTCCATCTACGCCAACAACTCCGCCAGCGACAGCGACGACGACAGTTGTGACGAGAGGGAGAATGACAGGACGGCGGTCGTGGTTCCGATGTCGTTGTCGTCTTCTTCTTCATTGTCACCGTCTTTGTCGTTGGTGTCAACGTCGGCGCTGTGCTCTGTGAACGGGTCTGGTGCGAGTCATGACGATGTTTTCAGTGTTTGCGATGGTGGCGCTGCCAGTCCCTCTGATAGGTACTTGACGCAATAAATGCGGTGTCACCATCCCCCCACCCGCCACCCCCAAGCTTGCACCCCCCCACCCCCCAAGCGCTAGTTCACCAACCCCTCCATCTACCATCTCCTTTCATGTCAACAAAGACGGACAGGAGTTTATGTGTTGAAGGGACTCGACTTATTGCTTAGCAAAATAACTGATGCGTTTGACTTTGACACCAAAGCTTTGTTTTCCGTATGAAATGTGTGTTGTGAGAGATATGATGAAATGAACAAAAATGAAAGCTATATTTATTTGTTTTGACGGTTGATAGAGAGAGAGAGAGAGAGAGAGAGAGAGAGAGAGAGAGAGAGAGAGAGAGAGAGAGAGAGAGAGAGAGAGAGAGAGAGAGAGAGAGAGAGAGAGAGAGGAAGTGTGTATATACTGAAAGAGATTATAAGATTAAATGCATTTTTATGCCTCTGTGTTGTTGAAGCGGAATGTACACCCCCACCCCCCACCCCCACCCCCCACCCTGAAACATTTCCTAAATTAACATTTGTACTTAAATGTTATGAAACACAAGTGCATTTTGCGCTGTCGAGTTGTTTGTTTTAGCTATAAGGTTTGGTGGCTTATTTCACTGTCTGTATTCATCAAATGGCTAAAACACGCTAGTTATACTCGTACTCACGTGACACTGCTAACTAAGGTATTGATACGTATCGATGATAACGATATTGTTGATGACGAGAAGAAATGTTCAATTCATTAGACATAAGATGTTTTTGCTTACAGTGCCGGTAGAGAAATGCAATACTAATAAATTATCGAGGACACTATGTATTATTTTCGTCTTTCTGTTTCATTGTGTGTCCTGTCATCAACGCGTGCATGTGTGTGTGTTTGTGTGTGTGTGTGTGTGTGTGTGTGTGTGTGTGTGTGTGTGTGTGTGTGTGTGACATGTGTGTGTGTGTGTGACATGTGTGTGTGTGACATGTGTGTGTGTGACATGTGTGTGTGTGTGTGACGTGTGTGTGTGTGTGTGACATGTGTGTGTGTGACATGTGTGTGTGTGACATGTGTGTGTGTGTGTGTGTGTGTGTGTGTGTGTGTGTGTGTGTGTGTTTGTGTGTGTGACATGTGTGTGTGTGTGTGTGTGTGTGTGTGTGAATGTGTGTGTGTGTGAGTGTGTGTGTCTGTGTTGTGCCTTAGACATTAGAAGGACTAAATGTTTAGACACACAAATAAAAGAATCGGATATAACATCTCTTTATGTGTAAACAGATTCTTCACTCATACTGTTACACACTGCACACACAAGCAATACACTGTACTGAGATTTAGGAAAGGAACGCATGAACCTGCATATATAACACAACGACGTACAAGTTTGCATATATTCCACATTTTGTTCTTTTTCGAATGTACAAAAAAGAGATGCAAAAAAAAAAAAGTAAAAAAGAAGAAAGAAAAAAAAAGAAGGATAGTGTGATAAAACCAAAAGGACAAACTCGAGACGCTATCTTTTTTCTGAACAGCTGCCTGCTGCTTGGTTACAGCATAGATCATGACTCCCATGTATGCATGTACGTATAGTGTCTTTACTTGCAGTATGCCTGAAAACACCTGCCTGCATGTATTCCAACTGACAGTGCCTCCTGACAAACTGTCGACCACCTAGCGCAGGAGCCAACCACCCGTAGAAATACAGCACAATTAATGAAGCTATCATCTAATTAGGCGCACCATTCAGCAGGTGACAAGACCGCGGCCACCCGGGGTGAGGTAGCTACCCGTGTTTCTTCTCCAAACACCCGCCACCCGCCCGTGGAAAGTCGGCAATGGGGTGGAAACATGGGCCTTTGTGGGGGTTGGCCATTTTCACTGAATGGTCAGTCCACGCTGGAACTGGACAATGACCATGAGTGGAGCGAGGGTAATTTCGGTGATTCACAGCGGCTTCTACAATAGGCAGAGACATTATCTCTCTTTTACAGTATCTCGGGTTTTTACATCAGTAAGGAAGCAAAAAGAGGCCACCACATTGTGTCAAATCAACAAACGGAAGTTTACACAAAATTAGTTTTTTTCTTTAACTCGATGATGCTAGTGCATGCATTAAAAAAAAATGTAAATATAACCAACATTAAGATATACAAACAACAACAAAGGATGTATATGAGCCCAATTTTTAGGTGAAGTTACGCAAAACTGACAATTTTCCTTGTTAATGTGGAAGGAACTACAATAAATCCAGTAGCCAGTGGTCAAGGTGACGAATTAGACTCTCACTCTCAGTGTGGGAGAGATAAAAGGTCATCAGGAAGTAGGGTCAGTGGCGCGTGACCTGTTTAAACTAAACATGTTTGTGTAGTCACACTTCGCCCACTGAACATCAGCCAAGGACGGACGGCTCGCCCAGTGTGCATACTGTCCATTATTTTCACCCCCCACGGGTTAGGGGGAAGAATTTACCCGATGCTCCCCAAAGAGGCGACTAACGGATTCTGTTTCTCTTTTTACCCTTGTTAATTGTTTCTTGTATAGAATATAGTCAATTTTTGTAAAGATTTTTAGTCAAGCAGCATGTAAGAAA
>NC_090256.1:83434307-83646807 GCF_037325665.1 Littorina saxatilis | reverse complement strand
TCAGTACGGGAGAACATTACTGCTGATAACGACTTATTCTTTATTTACAAAAGGGTTAACCAAGTCATGTTATTTTTGTTTCCAAACTGATCCACAAGCAAGTGTTGCAGATGGATACTAATGCCAAAATCAGACAACATAGGGAAGAAAACGCTCCAAGTAACAGTAGATGAGAGTTATGCGGAACCAGTCTCCTGGCAGCTGAGAGAATAAGGGGCACTGATATGAACACGAGACTTCATTCCTCAAGGGAGAGTTATTTTACGCGACTCTTATTAAACTGTTGTATATCTTAAGAGATCTTACTTCGTGTTATTATTCGATTTGTTTGTTTGTTTGTTTGCTTAACGCCCAGCCGACCACGAAGGGCCATATCGGGGCGGTGCTGCTTTGACATATAACGTGCGCCACACACAAGACAGAAGTCGCAGCACAGGCTTCATGTCTCACCCAGTCACATTATTCTGACACCGGACCAACCAGTCCTAGCACTAACCCCATAATGCCAGACGCCAGGCGGAGCAGCCACTAGATTGCCAATTAAGTTATTATTCGATCAAACATTTGCTATACTCTGTGTATAAGAAGAAACAATAACAATATGCTGGTTTCTTCATGTTTTCACGAAGGAAATACAAAATACAACAACAATTATTGCAGACCTATGTCAACAGAAAAATCATCGTGTTATTGTTCAAGCCACTGGTTATATACCTTTTTAGCAAGTCTCACAGATTTTCGACTCCAAAGATTACGGCTTTAAACATAAATTACTTGTTTTCTGCCATGAAAATACATTGAAAGATTATCATTGGCTAGAATAACATGGGTACCTGCGATGTGACGCCCCTCTGATCACAGGCCACCTCCCAAATAAAGTACACCTTCTGCAGTCCCCTTGTCTATTATTTCAAACGACAAACCTGCCATGAGAGGCCACCTCTAATGTGCGGAACGTTTGGGCTGGTCCCAAAGGTGTCCTTAAAGGCACAGTAAGCCTCCCGTAAACCATCACAGAGCTCCCCGAGCGTCTACATACAGTACAAGCATGCTTCCATTTGAACGCTCACCGAACGGGAACATCCTGGCTGCTTTCTGTCGAGCGTGAGAAATTTTCAAAGAATTTATTTTCGTGGACTTGGCCTGCTACAACAATGGCGCCTCGGTTTGGTGCTGGACGGCTGTTATGATACCGGAAATCACGCCCGGGCAGTAAGCCTCCCGTAAACCATCACATATACTGTCAGGCTTTTACACACAGTACAAACACGCTTCCATTTGAACACTCACCGAACGGGAACATCCTACGTGCCCTACGTAAAGAGCGAGCAATTTTCAAAGAAATAATTTTTCGGATTGTCTCCATCTCAATCGGACCCATCCTGAACTCAGGTCAAAAATGAGTTACTTCCCTTCAACTGGCGATAGCCGTGGAGCGATGTTTATCAGAATGATTCGGACCGTGGTGCGTTTTGGCGCTAGACCTAACTTTTAAAATCTAAATAATAAATTCTCAGCTTGTTACACAAACATTCTTAAATAATAAAAGAATTCTTTTTTCATCAAGACAAGATCAGTACAATTCGAAGTTTTGAAAGTTTGAAAAGCCCGAAAGCAGGGTCACGCAAGGTCGTGATTTTCATAGCAGACGACGGTTTATAGGCAGTCAAAAGCCATCGCTAGAGTTCTTATGAATCACATTCGTTTTTTTCGTGAAAAGTCAGAGGTACATAACGTGCTATTGCAGATAAGCTCACAGCGAGCCCCATTCAAATTACAAACTGACGACTGCATTGTGAAAAAGGGAAACTGGATCACACGGGTTCACGATGGCTCAGGGGTAAGATAAACCACGCAAAAATAAATTCTTTGAAAATTGCTCGCTCTTTACGTAGGGCATCTAGGATGTTCCCGTTTGGTGAGCGTTCAAATGGAAGGGTGTTTGTACTGTGTGTACAAGCCTGACAGTATCTGTGATGGTTTACGGGAGGCGTACTGTGCCTTTAAGTCCCAAGTACCACCGTACAAAAATTGGTGCGTTTTGCCAAAGAGTGTTAAAAAAACACAAAAACCAATTATTCCTGGTTAGTAAGTTACGCAGTATAAGTTTGTTTACAAGCACATGATCTTACTTGCAGATAATATACCTGCGCTTTGCTAGAAAAGATATTTGTTCGATTTTGATTTTCTTTCTGCAGTCTCGTCTCAATGTCGAAGCCATGCACTCTTCCATTATGTACTCCGCAGCATGACGCTATGTGCGTCTTAATGGGAAGAGCCTATTGCGCAGGCCATAGAAGCAGTGCATTGAAAGGCTGCTCATTGAAAAGTGAGTGCGTAAAAGGCACAGCTGCCCGTTTCTCAGGCAAGAAAGATTAGCGCTAAAAGACGGTAATCAGGAAGCAAAGCTAATAGATGAAGTGCTATTTTTTTTTACAATAAAACTTGTTCAAACGTTCCACTTCTTTCTCTCTCGCTCGAGTGGTATTCCAGTCTCGGCAAGCGAGACTTGCATAGACACGGCGAGCCTGGCTTGTTTGATTACCCGGTCGGTGTCATAATGGGAGGACAATCAGAAATGGATGCCACGAAAGGACAGGAGGTCATTCCGCCTTGCAACGTATATACTCATAATGTTGCGATTATCGTTGTCATTATTGCTTCCGTCATTACCGTTTGGAGGTATTTTCTACGGCTTATTACATTGAAAACATCCCCCCTGGTCTTCAAACACACGGCCATAGTTTCGCTTTGCAGGATCAAGAAAAACAAGTTCATCTTCTTGACATTGCGTGAAACTGCTCGACAAATCGATCGTCGTGGAGTTTGATGTGATGACTCAAAGACTTAATTGTTACAGACCCTCAAGCTTCCTTCATAAGGATTTTGTGGGACATGATCTGTTAATTCTGCAGAATTTGTTCCTGACATTTGGTTTGCATCATAGCTTTTCCTTGCCCGAGAAATACTGTTTTACTCTGATGCACCTAGGGATATCCTTAGTTCGAGAGTGTTCTTTTAAAGGCCGAGGCCTTGACGGAAAAAGATGAATCATACGACAACAAAACAGCTTATTTTACAACAACGCCAATGTGTTCAGCTATTATACATTGTTTATTGGCTTTAGCTTAAAGTCCACGTCAAGTCTTGGATAGACGATTTTCGAAAATAAATCCGTTGGGTTTGTATTGGTTGTGAAAGAGTGACTGCCCTTGCTTTTCCTCAGACAAATAACTTCTCGCGTGCTCCTGTCCACCCCTCACTAATGATTGGCCCCTCCAATGTTTGTCCGAGTAAAAAGCAAGGGCATTCACTCTTTCACAACACATACAAACCCGACAGAGTTATTTGTGGAATTCGTTTTTTTTTTTATTTATGTGGCACGCAATGGGACTTAAGTAGGTTAGGACACGCTGAGGTATAGGCCCTGGGGTACAGATCAAAGGCCCCAGTCAATCTATGCCGAAATGCTGTCTCTGGTGTATGACAGAACGGCAAGCAGATACTTTCAATGGACAGCTCAAAAAGTGTCTGTATCTTTGAAACTATTAGGAGTTTTCACTTGAGACTTCGTAAAATCCTCAAACACCATGAGACCTTCCTATACCAACCTCTTTTCAAATGATTATGTTGGTAAACAAACAAATAAACTATGACATAATTTGAACCACGCAGTCCGAATGATGTGGATCCATATGGAATTTAAAAAGAATTTTTTACGGTGTTTATCCCAAGTCGGACGATGTGGGTCGTGTACGATCCATACTCTGCAAAGAGACGATTACACTACATTGGGGTGTGCACGTTAAAGATCCCACGATTGACAAAAGGGTCTTTCCTGGCAAAAATGTATAGGCATAGATAAAAAATGTCCACCAAATACCCGTGTGACTTGGAATAATAGGCCGTGAAAAGTATATTTTCGCCGTAATAGCTTGAGATTTACTAGCCGATGTGAATGCGTGATATATTGTGTAAAATATTCCATCTCACACGGCAGAAATTAATATGTAAAGCGCTTAGAGAACGTCAAGCGCTATATAAATGTCCCATATAAATAAATCAATAAATCTGTAAACCTATTCGGATGGCGTGCGTCGTGAACGACCCATACTTTTCAATTTTCTTTTTACATTTAGTCAAGTTTTGACTAAATGTTTTAACGTAGAGGGGGGAATCGAGACGAGGGTCGTGGTGTATGTGCGTGCGTGTGTGTGTGTGTGTGTGTGTATGTGTGTGTCTGTCTGTCTGTCTGTGTGTGTGTGTAGAGCGATTCAGACTAAGCTACTGGACCGATCTTTATGAAATTTGACATGAGAGTTCCTGGGTATGAAATCCCCGAACATTTTTTTCATTTTTTTGATAAATGTCTTTGATGACGTCATATCCGGCTTTTCGTGAAAGTTGAGGCGGCACTGTCACGCCCTCATTTTTCAACCAAATTGGTTGAAATTTTGGTCAAGTAATCTTCGACGAAGCCCGGACTTCGGTATTGCATTTCAGCTTGGTGGCTTAAAAATTAATTAATGACTTTGGTCATTAAAAATCTGAAAATTGTAAAAAAAATTAAAAATTTATAAAACGATCCAAATTTACGTTCATCTTATTCTCCATCATTTTCTGATTCCAAAAACATATAAATATGTTATATTTGGATTAAAAACAAGCTCTGAAAATTAAATATATAAAAATTATTATCAAAATTAAATTGTCCAAATCAATTTAAAAACACTTTCATCTTATTCCTTGTCGGTTCCTGATTCCAAAAACATATACATATGATATGTTTGGATTAAAAACACGCTCAGAAAGTTAAAACAAAGAGAGGTACAGAAAAGCGTGCTATCCTTCTTAGCGCAAGTACTACCCCGCTCTTCTTGTCAATTTCACTGCCTTTGCCATGAGCGGTGGACTGACGATGCTACGAGTATACGGTCTTGCTGAAAAATGGCATTGCGTTCAGTTTCATTCTGTGAGTTCGACAGCTACTTGACTAAATGTTGTATTTTCGCCTTACGCGACTTGTTTTTTCTTTAGAAAGTATGGGTAATACACATCCAACATCAGCCGGACTGAGTAGTCCAAAGCGTGATTCGGTGAAGGTTAAAAGCTTATTACGTAAACATTTTTACTGAGAGTGCAAACAATCAGCCACACAATCATTTTATTTATGAAAGCACTTTGCTGATCAAAAAACAAGTGTTATCTTGTTGTTATGATTTGGCTTTGTTTCGCAGAAACCAACTTTCATTTTACTTTGTGGGTGGCTCCGCGAAGCTGCGTAGCACGCTGACGTCACTAATACAAGCAATCCCGTGAGTCTCTGTCCTTCAGTTGGTTTGTCATTCACTTGGTTGCCATCTACGAAGTGTACACTCTGAATTATTGGCCGTGTTTTTCTCTCGCCAAGGTGAGTAAAATACTCTTCGTCATGAAAAGGAGAAAAATGGATTCTTTCAATGTGATTTATCTAAGGCAACAGTAACAGTTTATGTTGTGAATGGGGAAAAAAACGAATTTACCTTCGTTGGATCGCCCTGCAGTAAAAACATATATGTACAAGTCAGTCTCAAAATGGAAACGATCGACTTATTGAAACTTAGCTTTGTCATCAAAGGGAGTAAAGTGGATTCTTTCAATGTTATCAACCTAAGACAACAGTAAGAGTTGTTGTTATGAATGAAGAAAAAGCTAATAAGTTTCAAAATGGCGACGATCGACTTATTGAAACATAGTGTCGTCAAGTATGAATGCACCTATTTAAACTTGATACATGCAAAAGAGTTATATTTAGCATGACTAGAATCTGGCTACTGTAAATCGAAGTGAAACTTGACGCTTCTTGAACTTCTAAAGCCTCGGCAAACAATGCCAGCTACGAACCGAAAGTTGTATCAAGCTTATGTAAATAGAAACTACCGAAAGTCGTTTGTTCCGAATAATGGAGACAAAAAAATGAAAGTAGAGGCCTGTGTTATTCAATATTTCGACTCGATGCTTGAAAAAATATTTTATGGCCTGCGTTTCCAAAGGAGTATACCTAAAATAGTCTACCCCTTGAAAAGCATTCACATTCATTTTCTGTTGTTGTTGTTGCTGTTAGTTGTTGTTGTTGTTGTTGTTGTTGTTGTTGTTGTTGTTACTTGGCTTTTGTTGTTATATGACTTTTGTTGTTATTATTGTTGTTGTTGGTGTTGCTGCTGTTGTTGCTGCAAGTGTTGCAATTGTTGTTTTTGAATCCAAGACCGACGCTGTAAACACAAGTGTATGCAAAGAGGGTGAAAACAATCTCCAGCTCATGGGCTTGAATATTAGCATCACAACTACTTGTCCAACATCTTGTTTTGTTCTGTTCTTGCTTCTATTTTGTTAAAACTTACCGAAAATAAGAACAAGTTATAATATGATAAACAAAAGAATAAAACTGTAAGCTTTAAAAAACGAATGTTTGCAAACTGGTTTCACCATGCAGTAAAACTATTAGAACGACAATTCGAGACTCAAGACGCTGAAACCAATTACTCCACATGAAATGCTGTCAAAGATGTCATTGATTACTATACCTAGTGAACATGTTTGAAGTGTTCAAAGACGGTTTCTAAATGCACATGTAAACCTAAATAGCAAAAGGATCATACAATATAATTATGTTCTGGATAAATATTTTAATTAGCCTAGTGAGCTAATGAGCGTGCTGTCATCAAATTTGCTTTACAAGTTGAACAACCTATATCTTACAAATCGAAAGGTCAAAATTAATATCTTGACATCTGATTTACAAGGGAGAGGGGCGGGTGTTTGGGGATGGGTTGGGGGAGGGATGAAAAGAGTGTGTTAGTTATAGACAATACATTTGTACACTGGGATATTTTGGTTTTTCGTTGACATAGCCTTGATATCTTACTGCAGGTACATTTCTCAGGAAACTTGCCGCACAGACAGGAACGAAGTTGGTTTCTCCCAAACGACAAAGGTTAAAAGAGAATGGATCGACGTTACGGTTACTTTCGCTGCTCTAGCTGCCGGAAGACCTGGGAGAGTTCTCATGTCTACTGTGACGAAGGAACCGACACTGTGAGTATAGAGAGAAAGTGGTAACATTCCAATTTAATTTTCGAAATGAACTTTCTCTCTCACATAACAGTCCGCATGTAGTTACGTATATGTTCCTTGAACTTGAAAATAAGTTTTACGAAATGAATCCAAATTCGTAGTTAAAATGATTGCTTTTCACCAAGATTTTGTTTTAATTTAAACACACCACCACGGTTCTTCCGGCGTCTGCAAAGTGTGGTATCTTGCAAAAAGCTTCCTTAAATCTTAGACACTTTTCTGGAACATTACCCTGAAAGTTTGCATTCAAGTGTTGGTGTTTCAACATGCGCACCACAAATGATAACTCCAAAGAACAGACTCATATTGACAATTATCATAAAAACTATGATTAGAATGTCAAATCACCGCTATTTGGCCAATATAAACTTGGCCAAAAAAAATTATTGCAACAATTTTCGCACGCTAAGAAAAGCATTAAAACGCAATTCATTTTAGGTAAACTTTATATGCCCCAAAAGGTAATTATGTCAGCTGTACATATCATTTGTCTGATTGATGGTACTTCGTATAGGCATCCCGTGAAAGCCTGTCAAACAAGGTCACCCTTAAAATCGACCTGACAAAAACCATAGCCCCATATTTTAAAATTTGCAAAATTTCAGAATATGCACAAACCAAACACTTGAGACAACCACAGGAAAGGCCATTCAATTTCCTGTTCAGAACATTTTGTTTTATGCACCTGACTTCTCTAGTCTTTATGTAGCCTTTTGTCAAAGGCGGTAGGTGTCAACCGTTTCAGAGGCCCAAAAAGGCACGTTTTGTGGCCATTTTTGAGGGGGTCCTCCACCCAAAGAGCCATATCAGATATCTGCTCAAGTTCTCAATGATTTGCTTTGGAAATTTCAGAAGTTATGACCAATAGGCTGACCTAAATCGGTGTTTACTGTCAATTGTGTTTTAATGCTTTTGTTGTTGCACTAATTTTTGGGCCAAGCTTATTTAACACAGTTGACAGTTGTGATGCAACGGCGCTGTCATAGTCTTAGAAAAAAAAGGGAAGGAAGCGCTCTCAATTAACAAAGACAACAACAGTTGGTGAGAGTTCCGCCGGGGAACAGGTCTCGTGGCACCCGAGAGAGTAAGAATTATTTAAATGAACAACAAACTTTCATCCTCATGTCATAGTTCTGATAGTTTCGATCGAACCAAAGGAGTAAACAACAAAGAAAACAGAATTACCAGAGAGAATAAAATCGACGACTTTTCATTTCGAATGTGTTGTCGTGGTAATAACAAGTGCCGTTGGTGAGTCACAACATACCGATGAGATAAGAAAAAAATGTCACAACATTTTATCACAGATACAGATACAAAAACGCTGTTCATTACGAATGTGTTGTAGTGGTAACAACAACAAAATGAGAGATAAAAAAAATTATCACGAACTTTGATCACAGACACAAGAAAAAAACACCTTCAGCACTGCGAGTCTCGTACTCATGAATAGTAACAGGGCAATCGACGAATCCATTTATCCCATCCATCCGTCCATCCATCCATCCATCCATCCGTCCATCCACCCACCCATCCGTCCATCCATCCATCCGTCCGTCCATCCATCCATCCACCCATCCGTCCATCCATCCACCCATCCATCTACCCATCCAACCCACATACCCACCCATCCAACTAACCACCCCACCCCGCCAACCAACCCATCCATAATCTCTTCCCCAATCTCTTGACGCAGGCGTTGTACGAGCAAGACTGCAAGGACTGCAAGACGCCGTGCACGCCGTACCGGGTGGAGAAGATCCAGTGTTCACAGTGCGGCAATACCGAATGCACGTGCACCAAGAAAGAGCTGGAAGACAAGAAGCGACACGTGGACCCCAGCAAGCCCCACCTGGCTCACCTCTGTCACAAGTGTCGCGCTGGTATGCCGTGTCACCAAAGCTACTGAAAGACCCCCAGTATAAAGTCCTGGCTGAAGTTAAAAGGTGTCAGAGACATAGATTGAAGTCCTATGCACAGTATGCGAGGTCAAAATAGCCCTTACTTAAAATAGTGATTGAACAAGAGACACCTAGAATCCTAGAACTGTGGCTGTCTCTTTCAGGTTCACTAAGCATGGAATGATAATATATGATCACACGCACGCATGCACGATCGCACTCACGCACGCACGCATGCATGCACATACACTACACCACATCGCACCATATGAACATCAAAGTTATACATGGATAGATTGATTTGCACTATTTCAAGATTTTCCATTAGTTTTTTTTTCTCCCTTTGTGTTGAAGTAACAATTATTGCCAACTTCAGCCAGCTTTGGACTTTCTACTACGGTCAGACATCAAAAGATCTTCCAAAATTGACAATATCAAAACCTTTGTAACCTCCAAACTTTTTTGTCAGTAACAAAAGTTTTGAAAGTAAAATCAAGATGTCAAATTTTTCTCGCATGCCTCGATAGAAAAATGATGATGAATGTTCA
The DNA here is from genome assembly GCF_037325665.1 of Littorina saxatilis. NCBI lineage: Eukaryota > Metazoa > Mollusca > Gastropoda > Littorinimorpha > Littorinidae > Littorina > Littorina saxatilis. Next base: position 83,637,245 of record NC_090256.1, on the reverse strand, counting down.
ACTGACTCAACCATGACGCCATGTCTTTCTAAATTACAACAACAAAATCACAAAACAACAAAATACACATCTCTGTCAATGTCATATTTTGACATAGCTCTTACTTCTGTTACATGAATTGAGTCTTATTTTCCCTTATCTTACACTATTAACTAACGCACAACTCCCAATTAATGTAGTTTTCTGTTGTGTCAGTTATGCCTGCAGACCCACTGAAGTGATGCTTACAACCATTTGATGTTGTTTCTGTGATAATGTAAAGTTGTGTCTGAGTATACATTAAACCTTTTCAAGACTTGACATTTTGTTTGATTTTTGGGGTGTTGATGTGAGAATTCCTGACGAACCTTTAGTCGCAACTCTTGTAAAGAGGTCTGAATGCTTCCATCGCGTTGTTACTGCGATCAGCATAAATCTAAATTTATGTCACCGGAGTAATATTTCTTGCGCTCGAAATGTTCACACGGCAGACAGAAAAAGGTAAACATACAACAGTAATGTGTGAAAACAAAAACAAAACATACAACAGTTAATAATAAAACGAACAAATCCAAAATATACATAAACTAGTACACACACACACACACACACACACACACACACAGAGACACACACACACATTGACGGGGCCCGGTCAAATCTTCATTGCCTTTAAGGAAGAAGGGGAAAGATGAGGCCGGGTGGGGGGCGGTGAAGTTGACTGGATAGCCTAGTGTGTGGTGAGATTGGGTGTGAGGGGAGGGGAGGGGTGTGTGTGTGTGTGAATAACCAGCCTCCATGTGTATGGTCCCTAACAAAACAGCACATATGTGCAGGGCGCATGCTGTGGGTGTTACTAGAAATAAAACCTGTCGGCAGACCAGCTCAGCTGTTGCCACTATTACTTACTCACAGGACTCTTACTTCACACAGTCCCCAGTCACACACACACACACACACACACACACAAAAATACGACGCACACACACACACACACGCGCAAACACGACGCCGCGCACACACACACACACACACACACGTAAACACGACGCGCACACACACACACACACTGTCCCCGTACTACTTCACTTGTTAAGACTGTGCTTTTCCCCTGTGCTTGGTACACAGCAGTAAAGATTGTGTGTGTCATTCCTAATCAGTTTCGACAGGTGTGCCTTGAAGTAGTTTAAATGTTCGGAGTAGTCTTTACGTCATAAAGGCGGACCTATATTTCTCTTTTTGCTGCGAACATTCCTCATGTGACTTGTGAAACATACGGTTTATTAGGACACACGCTCATAAAGCTAAGCTGCTTAACGGTGAGTAGATTCTTTTCTGGTAGAATTGACATACACGCATATGCATTTGTTAACCCGTGATTTGTAAAAATGTAAAAACATTTTACAAATCACGTCGAACCTAAAACCGCGATTTGTAAAAATGTAAAAATGTAAAAATATTGCATTCCACAAAGTAATGCATGCCTTTTATTATTATTAATATTTGTTGTTTAGAGCCTCTACGCTGAGTGGTGGGGGTGGTTTTAGATCCACATCTCATTTTGGTGCAATTCCATTTTGCCGCCTTCCCATTTTTTGCCCCATCCATTTTCGCGACATTTCAGAAGCCAAGCGTCATTTTACTAATATGTCATAACAATAGCGCGACATCCCATATTGACACCATCCCATTTGGCCGCCATCCCAATTTTGCTTTATTCTTCTTGCCAAGCCTCACTATACTACTATACTACTAAACTGCGTCATTCAACTAGGGAGACATTCCGTTTACGCAAAATCCCATTTTGCCACAATCCAAAATGTCGCGAAATAGGGATGGCTGCGAAATGGGATGACGGCAAAACGGCATGGCGACAAAATGGAATGTGGCGCTAGTGGTATGACACGGTGGTAAAATGACACTAGGCCCGTGAAATGTTGTGAAAATGGGATGGGGGCGAAATGGGATAACGGCGAAACGGGATTGCGCTAAAATGGGAAGTAGAGCTAATGGAACACGACATGGTGGTAAAATTACACTTGGCCTGTGAAATATCGCAAAAATGGAATGGGGGCGAAATGGGATAACGGCGAAACGGGATTGCGCCAAAATGGGACGTGGAGCTAATGGTACATGACACGGAAGTAAAATGACGCTTGGCTTGTGAAATGTCGCGAAATGGGATGGGGGCGAAATGGGATAACGGCGAAACAGGATTAATAGATCCCTTGACTTTGGGGTAGCGCGACTCTGTTACTGCTAGCTTTGCACTGGGAGCAAGCGACCCGAATTTCCAAGCGATGGGACCAAAAAGTAATGATTTTTTTTCTTCAATAGATCCCTTCACTTTGGACAAGTTAAATATCGGGCGCATTTACGTGATTTGTAAAACATTTTTACAAATCACGGGTTAACAGCATTCTGTACCAATGTAGAACATGAGAGCTTTCCCAGCCAACTTCACTTGTGTGTGAGTGTGTGTGTGTGTGTGTGTGTGTTGAATAATTCAAAGAGATCATTTCAGACTAAAATATATTGGTCCGAATTGTTGTCATCCAAAATAACTTAATCAGTCTTTTTATGATTGCGCTTGAAATATGATACGGTATGTGCAGATCAAATTCATACTAATTATAATAATAATGCATAATATTTATAAAGCGCATGTATCCAGGGTTTAACCCTGCTCAAAGCGCTGTACAATCATTGGAAAAATACAACATAACATTATTTCAAGTGCAATCACACACATATCAGTGAACAAAACAATGCACTATAAAACATTATCACACGCGCGGACACACATACACGCACTATAAAATACACATTGCACAATAATACATGATCACAAACATACGCATTCACGCGCGCGCGCGTGCGCAAAACACATACGTGAACAACTATGTACAGTACTACGACCCATATTACCCGCATAGTGACCCAGATAACATTACATGCTGTCGTAATTGTTTGTGCGAACCTGTCGAACATACCTGGTTCTTCCTATGTTGAACCATAGACCAAATAGCCTGGACCGCCAACTCGTCACGTGACCCTTCGAGGTTACGACTCTCGACTTTCAGGGGCGCGTGACGTCCGGTTTGAAAGGCCAGCGATTCGAAGACAGTGAAAAGAAAGCACGCTCCAGTTATTTGTGACAATGGGAGGTGACAATGAACTGGATTTTCCAAAATTCCAAACTAAACTTAACAAAACTCATCGAAAAACATGTTCCATATGCACTTTTGCTGAGTTTATTTTAGCATTTTCAGAACTTACCTCGGCAACTTCGTCCATGTGTCCGGATATGACATCCCCCTGATTTCTGAAAGGCCATGTAAGCGTAGGTTCCTAAATGCGAGAGGCGCTACCTCGTAATAGAGAGAAAGAGCGGAGAGAGAGCTAGTTGGCGGTCCAGGATAAATGGTCTATGGTTGAACATATCATTGAATTATTCCTCGAACCTACAGAAGAAGACAAAATACTTATCTTTTATTTTATTTACGAGGATTTATATCGCGCACGTATCTCACCACACAAGGCGACTCAAGGCGACTCAAGACTCTGCCAAAAAGTGCAGTGTATGTATGATTTGAAAAACCAGGTTCGAGGAATAATTCAATGATAATTATGTTCAACAGATGATTTTGAACGAGCAATGCTTTTATAACCACACACACACACACACACACACACACACACTCTCTCTCTCTCTCTTTCTCTCTCCCTCTCTCTCTCTCTCTTTCTCTCTCCCTCTCTCTCTCTCTCTTTCTCGCGCTTTTGACGGAGATGGAAGAAACGACGCCTTACTGAGCAAAGTTAACTTTGTGTTCACTTATCAGTTTCTTTATGTTCACTACACACACAAACACGCACACACATCAACACACTTATACTCCCAAACGATAATCTCTTTTCAGCAACTATCATGTCAGCAAAAAACCCAGCTAAATCACCAAAGAGTGCAGACCAAAACAAATCACAAAAGATCGCGGAACATAACAAAACTCCAAAAAAAGACAACCCTGGAAGCAAAACTCCAAAGAAAGACAACCCTGAAAGCAAAACTCCAAAGAAAGACAACCCTGGAAGCAAAACTCCAAAGAAAGACAACCCTGAAAGCAAAACTCCAAAGAAAGACAACCCTGGAAGCTCTCCGAGACGGAAGAACCGAACACCACCCGAACTGGACCGTCGCTATGGCTTCTACCGTTGCAAGGGCTGTGGAAAGCAGTGGGAAAGCTCTCATGTCTACTGCATATCGGGTACTCTGAAGGTAGGTATGCAGTACATGCACATGCAGGGATGCCGTCTACAAGGGAATCATTGTTTAAATACTTACCTTCTTATACTAGGCCTGCAATAGGCGAATTTTTGTGGAAATAACTGTCGGGTGTGTATGAATTGTGAAAGAGTGGATACTCTTGCTTTTAGTGAGGCAAGCTTTCCACACGTGCTCCTTGTCCACGTGTTTTAGACACAACACCTCGCCAGTGACTGGCCTGTAATGTCACGTGAAAAAGTTTTACTCGCTCACTAAAAGCAAAAATATTCACTCTTTCACAACCTATGTTGCCTTTTCACATTTTCTGTTGACACCACATGTACCTCCATTTTAAGACTCCCTCCTTTTCACGACCTACATGACTCAGAGTTTTGATGGCCTTTAAAAGTGTGGTTCTGGTAGTCTTCCGGCTTCAATCTGAAAATACCAGAGAGAACAAATCAGCAAGAGGTAAGACCTACTGCTTGATATTTTGTTTGAAAGGTTGTCCTCTTCCCAGCCAGCAAGACATTAGCGGCCGATAATCGGCCGAACACCCTTCAAAAAGTCGGGCCGGTGACGTCAAAACATACGACGTGGGTGTTGGCCCGACTAACTTTTGCAAAGAGGCAACGAGGCGGCCGACAGGCGGCCGAACACCTGTACTATGGCGGCACGCATCCGGTCCGATGTTAATCGGCCCGATGACTTGTTGGACCTGCGGCCCGACACCTTATGCCGACATCGGGAAGATATCGATTTCAGCGGGAAGACATCAGGACGATGTCGGCCCGCAGGTCCAACAAGCCATCGGGCCGATTAACATCGGACCGGATGCGTGCCGCCATAGTACAGGTGTTCGGCCGCCTGTCGGCCGCCTCTTTGCCTCTTTGCAAAAGTTAGTCGGGCCAACACCCGCGTCGTATCTTTTGACATCACCGGCCCGACTTTTTGAAGGGTGTTCGGCCGATTATCGGCCGCTAATGTCTTGCTGGCTGGGTGCAGCTACAGCAGTATGTATCCCCCCCCCCCCCGCCCCCAAGTGTAACAGTGCAAAATTCACTTAAAGCTACAGCTACAGCAGTACAACCCCCCTCCCCCCAGTGTTACAGTGGAAAACAAACCTACAGATGCAGATAAAGCAGTATGTACAACCCCCCCCCCCCCCCCCAGTGTAACAGTGCAAAACACAACACCAGCTACAGATACAGCAGTATGTAGACCCCCCCCCCCCCCCCACCCGCCCTCACTGTAACAGTACAAAACACACCTGTAGCTACAGATACAGCCGTATGTACACCCCCCCCCCCTCGGTATTACAGTATAAGACACACCTACAGCAACAGATTCAGCAGTATGTACAACCCCCCCCCCCCCCCCCCAATGTAACAGTGCAAAACACACTTACAGCTACAGATTCAGCAGTATGTAAAACCCCCCCCTCCCCCAACCCAAGTGTAACAGTGCAAAAAACACCTACAGCTACAGCAGTATGTACCCCCCCCCCCCCCAACTGTAACAGCACAAATCGCACCTACTGCTACAGACACAGCAGTGTGTACAACCCCCCCCCCCCCCAGTGTAACAGTGCAAAACACACCTACAGCTACAGCATTAATATGTGCAACCCCCAGCCCCCCCCCCCCCGCCCCCACTGTAACAGTACAAAACTCATTTACAGCTACAGATTCAGAATTATGTACACCCCCCTCCCCCCGCTGCCACCACTGTAACAGTACAAAACATACAACACTCCACCCCCTTCCCTCGTGTAGAGTGCAAAACACAGCTAGAGCTACAGATACAGCAGTATATACAACCCCAATCCCCCCCCCCCCCCCCCCCCTGTGTGCAAAACACACCTACAGCTACAAAAACAGCAGTATGTTCAACCCCCCCCCCCCTACTGTAACAGTACATAACACACCTACAGCTACAGCTACAGTTACATCTATGCTTGGCGCTGGTGGACAATATTCACTTTTTTGGCCAAAACCGCCAGTTTTGGCCAAAAAAGACAAAGATTTGGCCAAAAAACCCACACATTTGGCCAAATAAAATAGATTTGGCTATAACTTTTTTTGGGCCAAAACTTTCTATGTAAAAGTTTTATGTTAGCTAAAACGGGAGATTTGGCCAAACTTCTGCCACAAAAAGATTTGGCCAAAAAAAGATTTGGCCAAAAAAAAAGATCTGGCCTAATCTTCACGTTTTTGGCCAAATCTTTTTTGTTTGGCCAAATCTGTTTTTGGCCAAATCTTTTGTATTTGCTGGCGCTGGTGGACAATATTCACTTTTTTGGCCAAATCTCTTTTTGGCCAAAACTTTGCTTTTTTGGCCAAAACTTTGCTTTTTTGGCCAATACCGCCAGTTTTGGCCAAAAAAGTGTGTTTTTGGCAAAATAAGTGAATATTGTCCACCAGCGCTAAGCAGCTTGGCGCTGGTGAACAATATTCACTTTTTTGGCCAAAAACGCACTTTTTTGGCCAAAACTGGCGGTTTTGGCCAAAACTGGCGTTTTTGGCCAAAACTATACTTTTTGGCCCAAACTTTGCTTTTTTGGCCAAAAATGTACGTTTTTGGCCAAAAAAGTGTGTTTTTGGCCAAAAAAGTGAATATTGTCCACCAGCGCCAAGCTGCTTGGCGCTGGTGGACAATATTCACTATTTTGGCCAAAAACACACTTTTTTGGCCAAAACTGGTGGTTTTGGCCAAAACTGGCGGTTTTGGCCAAAACTGGCGTTTTTGGCCAAAACTATACTTTTTTGGCCAAAACTTTGCATTTTTGGCCAAAACCGCCAGTTTTGGCTAAAAAAGTGTGTTTTGGGCCAAAAAAGTGAATATTGTCCACAAGCGCCAAGCAGCTTGGCGCTGGTGGACAATTTTCACTTTTTTGGCCAAAACTATAATTTTTTGGCCAAAACTGGCGGTTTTGGCCAAAACTGGCGTTTTTGGCCAAAACTGGCGTTTTTGGCCAAAACTGGCGTTTTTGGCCAAAACTATACTTTTTTTGCCAAAACTGGCGTTTTTGGCCAAAAAAATGAATATTGTCCATCAGCGCCAAGGGGTACTCAAAGTTTTGGCCAAAACTATTTTTTTGGCCAAAACTTTCAATGCAAAAGTTTTGGCCCAAAAAATATTTGGCCAAATCTAAAACATTTGGCCAAAAAAGTGAAGATTTGGCCAAATGTTTTAGATTTGGCCAAATATTTTTTTGGCCAAAACTTTGCACTTAAAAGTTTTGGCCAAAACATGTTTTTGGCCAAAAACACACTTTTTGGCCAATAATGTACGTTTTTGGCCAAAAAAAGTGTGTTTTTGGCCAAAAAAGTGAATATTGTCCACCAGCGCCAAGCATATACGTCAGTATGCACACCCCCCCTCCCCCCCCCAAGTGTAACAGTACAAAACACACCTACAGCTACAGATTCAGCAGTATGTACAACCCCCTCCCCCCCCCCCCCCCCAGGGTCACTGTGCAGAACACACATACAGCTACAGATTCAGCAGTTAGTATGTACACCCCCCCATCCCCAAGTGTGTAACAGTGCAAAACACACCACCAGCTACAGATAGATCAGTATGTACACCCCCCCCCCCCCAAGTGTTACAATGCAATACACGTCACACCTACAGCTACAGATACATCAGTATGTACACCCCCCCCCCCCCCCAAGTGTAACAGTGCAAACCACACTTACAGCTACAGATTCAGCAGTATGTACTCCACCCCCCCCCCCCCCCCCAGTGTAACAGTGCAAAAATCACTAACAGCTACAGCAGTATGTACCCCCCTCCCCCTACAGCTACAGAAGTATGTTACTACCCCCCCCCCCCTGTAACAGGACAATACACACCTACATCTACAGCAGTATGTACACACCCCCCCCCCCCCACTGTAACAAGACAAAACACACCTACATCTATATTTACAGCAGTATGTACAACACCCCCCTCCCCCACTGTAACAGGACAAAACACACCTACATCTACATATACAGAATAAGATACAGCAGTATGTACTCCCCCCCCCCCTCCCTCACTGTAACAGCAAAACTAACATTGAGAGCCAAAAAAACCGAAATCACTTACTCGCTCCATCCGTCGTTTGTCCTCGAGTTGACGTCTGAATCTGATTGTCATTGCCAAGAGCCTGACTCACTGGCTACACAACTATTCTCACCGCCACCACGTGGCACTGGGACCAGCACTCAGATTGAGATCCCGAGGCGACATTCGTCTCGGATAACATATCATCAATGTGCTGTCCAACATTCCCAAGAATGTCTCTTCTTTCGATATTAACTTGAACTAAGAAAACAAATAAAATTCGCTCACGCGGGAAAGCAGCAGCCATTTTCACACTCAATCTTGTTTACCGTAAGGAAAGCTATTTGAATATTTCAAGTAAATGATGGCGTATTTTTAAAATGTAAAACTCATGATTTGAGCTCATGCTGTATTTGATTGCAAATATGCAAATAAAACTTACAATTAATTATCCTACTCCTATGTGAAAATGTCAACAAATATGAATAATTTAGTTTCGCATTTGCATGGTCAGTCTCATAATGTCACGCCGTTGCTGGACCGACGCTTGAACAGGGGACGTAACAAATGTTAAAATAATGATCATCAATTTGTTATCTCCCGTAACTCTGCATATTTTTATCGACAGCAACATTGCGTCGGGCCGATGTCGGGGTTTATTATGTACATTTGCTGAGTTTTACACACAGTCAAAACGGTATCGGCGCGACAACGGACGACGACACACGACATATGACGACGTCACCCGACTGAAATCGTCAGTCGGCCGACGAAAGCTTGCTAGCTGGGTTGTAGAGGCTCTACGAATGTCGCGCAAATAACTGCTTGGCGTTGACTAGTTTCGTACATGGATTCGTAAATGTTAAAGGTACTTTTAGAACCCTCCCCCTCGCGCAGCCCATCAACGTTTACAACCAATCTGGCCGGGGTTTTACTTGGGATTAGCCCATCCTCCCAACGGGGCATATTCCGAAACTCTTCATCCTGGCTGTATCAATTGTTGATGAATTCCGCAGATGGGCACAAGTAGCCTTTCAGAAATTAATTCACACAAAACGACTCTGCGCAGAAAGCGCCCAGGTTGTTGATTTTTTTGGTATGTGGCAAAGTGAATAGATGGCCTTATCCCATGAATAGATGGCCTTATCCCATGAATAGATGGCCTTATCCCATGAATAGATGGCCTTATCACATGAATAGATGGCCTTATCCCATGCATGGATGGCCTTATCCCATGAATAGATGGCCTTATCCCATGAATAGATGGCCTTATCCCATGAATAGATGGCCTTATCCCATGAATAGATGGCCTTATCCCATGCATGGATGGCCTTATCCCATGAATAGATGGCCTTATCACATGAATAGATGGCCTTATCCCATGCATGGATGGCCTTATCCCATGCATGGATGGCCTTATCCCATGAATAGATGGCCTTATCCCATGAATGGATGGCCTTATCCCATGAATGGATGGCCTTATCCCTTGACTGGATGGCCTTATCCCATGAATGGATGGCCTTATCCCATGAATAGATGGCCTTATCCCATGAATGGATGGCCTTATCCCATGAATGGGTGGCCTTATCCCATGAATGGATGACCTTATCCCATGAATGGATGGCCTTATCCCATGAATGGGTGGCCTTATCCCATGAATGGATGGCCTTATCCCATAAATGGATGGCCTTATCCCATGAATGGATGGCCTTATCCCATGAATGGATGGCCTTATCCCATGAATGGATGGCCTTATCCCATGAATGGATGGCCTTATCCCATGAATGGATGGCCTTATCCCATAAATGGATGGCCTTATCCCATGAATGGATGGCCTTATCCCATAAATGGATGGGAAGAATTTACCCGATGCTCCCCAGCATGTCGTAAGAGGCGACTAACGGATTCTGTTTCTCCTTTTACACTTGTTAAGTGTTTCTTGTATGGAATATAGTCAATTTTTGTAAAGATTTTAGTCAAGCAGTGTGTAAGAAATGTTAAGTCCTTTGTACTGGAAACTTGCATTCTCCCAGTAAGGTCATATATTATACTACGTTGCAGGCCCCTGGAGCCAATTTTTGATTAGTGCTTTTGTGAACAAGAAACAATTGACAAGTGGCTCTATCCTATCTACCCCCTTTCCCCGTCGCGATATAACCTTCGTGGTTGAAAACGACGTTAAACACCAAATAAAGAAAGAAAGAAAGATAAATGGATGGCCTTATAGGCCAGCCAGTCTAAAATAGTGAGCCAAATCGTCCATACCAGAAGGAAATCCATGATACCACCACTGACATTTGGGGGGGGGGGGGGGGGGTGGAGGGTTCAGAGTGTATTTTCTTTTGAAACGTGTGAAATTGCATGGCTACCAATATCCGTACCACCGTTCTACCAATAATCCCTGACCAAATTATTGAGTCATCTGTTTCTGAAATCCAAAACCAGATGAACTGCTAACGTTCCAAAATTCAGAATAAAAAACAAAAATTGTAGGTTATTGGAACGTTTCACATTGTTTGGCCATACCCTTATTGTTTGGCCATACCCTTATTGTTTGGCCATACCCTTATTTCATTGTTTTCAGCATGAAATACCGTGAACTGGTAAGAGTTAATTCTTGACAAAACAAAACGTTAAATTTACAGTAAGCTTACGTCGACCCAGTGGCCATTTAAGCAGACAGACAGACACACACTTATGGTAACATTATTACCCAAACACTGTGTCGACGTACTGTACAGGTAACGTTTTGTTTCATCTATTTCTAATTTCTCTCGACGCAGGTGATGTACAGACAAGACTGCAAGAAGTGCGCCACGCCGTGCTTCCCGTACGAGACAGAAAAAATCGAGTGCAGCATATGCCACAAAACGGACTGCACGTGCACGGAAGATGACCTCAAGAAACGTCACGTGAACGCAAACAAGGAGCACCTGAAGGATCTGTGTCACAAGTGTCGCGCAGGGATACCATGCCAGCAATCGCGTTAACCCGTTATTTTCGGTATTTTATCGGTTGAAATCTGAAAATATAATCAAATCAAAACGTACTCCACAACCGATTTAATCGAAACGCTGGTAAGATCTGATGACTCAAGGGAAGTAAGTCTGAAATATAGTCAACGGTGAGGGAGAGTTATGCAGAACCAGTCTCCTGGCACCTGAGAGAATGATATGAATTAAAATGAACAAGCGATTTTCATGTTCATGAATCGTTTAAAGACTTGTATGATTCTATCGGCCGATGGTTTTAGGCCAAGCTTTCGCCGACAAATTACAACTTTATCATTCCATGCTTTGGTTTGTTCTGACTGTTTGTTGTGACTGACTGACTATTAGGGTTTAACGTCCTCTTAGACCAACTGGTCTATATTGGGACAGGTATTGGTAATACGTTGAAGATATGGTGTGATACTTTGATTCGAACAAGCCCGCTGTGGCTGTCTTCTTCGACACACCAGCATTGGGTTTGTCTCGTCAAAGTATCGAAATACGATCATGATAATTGGAGACGAGAGATGATGCATGCGTATCTTCGTGTTTTCCAAGCCCTGAGACTTTCGCTGTGAACGTGGGATCTTTTTCGTGCGCATGTGTGCACACGGGGGTGTTCGGACACCGAAGAGAGTCTGCACAAAGTTGACTCCGAGAAATAAATCTCTCGCCGAACGTGGGGATCGAACCCACGCTGATAGCGACCAACTGGCTACAAAGCCAGCGCGCTACCAACTGAGCTACGTACCCGCCCCTGTTTGTTGTGATGAGATGAGAGCAAATACTGGGTTGGAAACGTGTTTGCGCGATCATCCAAGTAACACGCATTATGATACATAATGAACGTTAAAATGGTATAAGCCAATCAGAAATAGAACGCACAAGTCATACATGCATAGACAACAGACGATAAATGATTCCCCTACATTAAGCCATGCAAATACAAAGATCACCACTGTAAGGCAATAGTTTATTGTTGATTCTTAAATCACACACACACACACACACAGACACACGCACACACACACACACGCACACACACACAGACACACACACACACACACACACACACACACACGCACGCACACACACACACACGCACGCACGCACACACGCACGCCTCCGAGTCTGCACTGCTACACTTGATAAATATTTATCAGTCTTTCTCTGTGATGTGCACGTATGCCACATTACACGACATAATGGCATAGCTTTCATTACCCAATTTATTTGTGCACATTTTCCTTTTGAATTCCTGGAAGATCAGAGATGTCAGTTTCGAGTATAGCTTGAACGTAAACCAGATGGTCTCGTGTTTTCCGTTTGGTCGCTCATATTCAGTGACACCATTAACAGCACACAATCATTCAATCAATTGTCCTTGATCAATAATCTATTCATTTCAAGTAGGCTACACGTGTATAAACTCGGCCGGGTTCAACTAATAACCACAAGCTGCCATAATCAGGGGTGGGACTCTCTTGTGATGAAAAACGAGAAAATCCCTTTTTTCCAGGGGGGTTCGGGGGCATGCTCCCCCGAAAATTGTTTAAATGGTACAATAAAATCTGTGCAATCTGGTGCATTCTGAGACTAAAATTCAACTCGTTTGGATCAGGTAAAAACGACATTCTCCTCACTCCCCCCACCCCCCCACCCCAAAAAAAAAAATCAAAAAACAAACCAAACAAACAAACAAGTCGCGTAAGGCGAAAATACAATATTTAGTCAAGTAGCTGCCCTTTTTCAGCAAGACCGTATACTCGTAGCATCGTCAGTCCACCGCTCATGGCAAAGGCAGTGAAATTGACAAGAAGAGCGGGGTAGTAGTTGCGCTAAGAAGGATAGCACGCTTTTCTATACCTCTCTTTGTTTTAACTTTCTGAGCGTGTTTTTAATCCAAACATATCATATCTATATGTTTTTGGAATCAGGAACCGACAAGGAATAAGATGAAAGTGTTTTTAAATTGATTTCGAAAAAAAAATTTTGAGAATAATTTTTATATATTTAATTTTCAGAGCTTGTTTTTAATCCGAATATAACATATTTATATGTTTTTGGAATCAGCAAATGATGGAGAATAAGATAAACGTAAATTTGGATCGTTTTATAAATTTTTATTTTTTTTTACAATTTTCCGATTTTTAATGACCAAAGTCATAAATTAATTTTTAAGCCACCAAGCTGAAATGCAATACCGAACCCCGGGCTTCGTCGAAGATTACTTGACCAAAATTTCAACCAATTTGGTTGAAAAATGAGGGCGTGACAGTGCCGCCTCAACTTTCACGAAAAGCCGGATATGACGTCATCAAAGACATTTATCAAAAAAATGAAAAAAACGTTCGGGGATTTCATACCCAGGAACTCTCATGTCAAATTTCATAAAGATCGGTCCAGTAGTTTAGTCTGAATCGCTCTACACACACACACAGACACACACACAGACACACACACAGACACACGCACATACACCATACCCTCGTTTCGATTCCCCCTCGATGTTAAAATATTTAGTCAAAACTTGACTAAATATAAAAACACACTTTCACACAACAATGGTAACATTGTAATGGTGCATATTTACGTAATGACCATATGTATTCATAATCCAATACTGGCAATAGTATGATCCAAGTGACGCCCCAATGCATTGAAGCTCAAAATGACTATTAGTTATCAGGAGTTTTCAGTCAGCACAATTTAACTATCAAGCCTCCAGTGTTCTGTTCCATCTTCACTTCTCTCCATATCATTCAGTCAACAAGTTATAGATACTGTGATGAAATGGGACGCGGAAAAATAGATTACCCCAGCGGAATTTGTAAGTTGTGTCCTCGGAAATCCGCGGATTCGCGGAAAAGTCCCACCCCTGATAGTGTGAATGATGTGTGCATATTTTTAGCAACCAAAACATAGGCCTACTTACGTCATCCAATCAGTCCCAGAATTCTCCGCTCGGTGGTGATTCCCCTCATGTTCAGTCTTCTGGATACATTTCTTTTCAGCGGAACATCACGGTGAGTACATTTAAAAAACATTCTAACAAAAAGCATTCACACTACATGTTATTCAGAACTTTAGCACAACAGTTAAGTTTATGAGCTTTAAGAGGGATTTGTTAGAGTGTCGGCACGATCCTCATTTGTGCCTTTCGTGCTGGATTGGTGTCGGTTGTCGTCGGCAGATAAAACACACGCAGGAAAGAGGGCGGACATTAAACACAAACAAACAGAAATACAGCACTTAGTTGCAGTATACGGATACATACGTACAGTACAAATGTCTGAGCAGATGATAAACCAGTAGAACGAATACCGATACAATTGCACTTGACGATAAAGAATAGAGCAAAAACAAAGGGAAGAAAATAAATATGTATAAAGAAATCAGGATGGCTTGCCGTGAAATCTTGTTGAAATAAACGTTCCAATACCATGCTTTTTGTGTGTTTTGATTGTGAAATCTTGTTTACAAAGTCAGTGCACGTTCACGCGCACACCAATCAGTCAAATGATAAAACTGGCATTCCTTCGCCAAGTTCTGTTTTGAATGACGACAACGACGACGAAGAAGTGGATGATAGAAACGAAGGGTCGCGATGATTATTCATATCGCGCTATACAATGAAACTCCAAAGACAGTTCACACTAGACTTTACAAGTCACCAAACTCTTGTCAAAAACGAAACTAGCTTTCTATATATAGACATCTGAGAAATTCAGTCAGCTCAGACTTTTTACACATACGCTGTCGAAAACAAAAGTAGCTTTCAAAGAAACTCGGTCAGCATAGGATTTAAATATACTGTATATATATATACACATAAATGTGGTCCCACCTACCTAACCTGCTACTACAGATTTGCATTGGTTTCTGGTGTATAACACCAACCACTGAGTTTCAAAGATCCAAATCATGTTTCGTTCGTCATTGTTTCAGGAGCTAGGTAAGGTAACTTCACTAAATGTGTTAACACATTTCAGGTCGTGTGTGTGTGTGTGTGTGTGTGTGTGTGTGTGTGTGTGTGTGTGTGTGTGTGTGTGTGTGTGTGTGTGTGTGTGTGTGTGTGTGTGTGTGTGTGTGTGTGTGTGTGTGTGTGTGTGTGTGTGTGTGTGTGTGTGTGTGTGCGTAACGCTTTTTAAGAAAATCCAACAGGTCCTTTTTTCGGTCTTCACTTTTGTTTGTATATACCTCTTTTTGTTTCAGTCTAACCGGCTTAGAACTTTGATTTCTGGATTCCCAAAACACAGAATACTTGTACACAGCGAAGGAAGACCAAAGATCTGAACCAGAATACCACACAAAGAGCGCAGCAGGATCAAAACTTCCTGGGCCGTGAAAAAAACAACCAACAAACGTACAACAAAAATCTTCCAGCATGGAGCGACGTTACGGGTATTTTCGCTGCAAGGATTGCAAGAAATCGTGGGAGAGTTCCCAAGTCTACTGTAAAAGGGGCACCTTAGTCGTAAGTACGAGTACATGTACATATCATACTTCTGATAACTATGAGGCTTTCTTTTTGGACATGTTTACATTGCTACATGATCATTCACACCTCACTGGGTTTTTTTTTGTTTTTTTTTGGTCGACTATTTCACGTCCGGAGCTGGGGGAACTCCGGATAGGAAAAAGTCGACAAAAAAGTCGAAACTTAAACTGTTCACAAGGCGAAAACTTCCTAGCGATTTTGTACTGACAAAAATCGTTCAAGAGTCTGCCGAATCATGTGTCGTTTGTAAATCGGCTATGTGAACAGCACTTTGCCGATTACGTATATAAATATACTCGTAAAGTGTGTTTTCTTAGTGTTGTTAGTTTTATTGTTTCTTTCTGTATTATTGTTGTTGTTGCTTTGATCGAATTTAAGACTGGTTTATTTTCGCTGGATGAACCAGAACATTTCAATAGAAATAAAACATATTTTTGGTAATGTTCAAGAATAGCGTCCAAAAGTCAGGAACTGAAGCCGTTGCAATGTACCAAACGTTGCAAAGGGAGAGAACCGTGACAGTGTTTTAAAAAAGAGGTAAAATCGTGACAAAAAGGGGAAATTGAAAAGAAAAATCAATTATTTACGCGGTAAACCTAATTTCATGTTCAAGGGACATAACTATAAAATCGGAATATTGACGGAGAGTTCAACATTGTTTTTGAATAATAGCCCCATTTTACATTCTACAACATAATTAATACACCGTGCTACTAACTGACCAGTAACCGTTCTGTCAGGGTAGTTACCTCGGACAAGATTTGTAACTTTTTAAAAGAGTTTAAGATTTAAAAAAAAAATCAAAGTATGGACTGTAAAAGAATCTGAGTTTTTCTAACTTGTACTGTTATACACGGCCTTATATTATGTGAATAGGATTTTAAAGAGTAGGAAAAGAAACAAAACAGGAAATAAGATCGATGCTGAATCGGTCATGCACGACCACCTGGTTTTTCGAGACAAATCAACAAAACAAAACGACAACAACAAAAAACACACAAAAAAGAGATCTAAGTGCGGACAAACAAAGACACAAACAGACAAACAGACAAACAGACAGACAGACAGACAGACATACAGAGAGACAGACAGACAGACAGACAGACAGACAGACAGACAGACAGACAGACAGAGAGACAGACAGACAGACAGACAGACAGACAGACAGACAGACAGACGGACAGAGTGAAACCTGACCCCAAATAAAAACAAAACAACCGTTGTCACACAGGTGCGATACCAGCAAGACTGCAAGGACTGCAAGACGCCGTGCTTCCCGTACAAGACTGAAAAGATGCGGTGCTCGGTGTGCGGCAACACGGACTGCACGTGCACGAAGGATGACCTAGATGAAAAGCGGCGTCACGTGGACCCCAACAAGCCGCACCGGGCCGACCTCTGTCACAAGTGTCGCGACGGCAAACCCTGCAAGAAGACCGTCTGCGAACCGTGCGATCAGACCTACTGATTTCATTACATAGCAGAATGATTGACTGTTTCATTATTGAAATTCATTACTTGATAACAGAATGATTGACTGATTCATTATTGAAATTCATTACTTGATAACAGAATGATTGACTGATTCATTATTGAAATTCATTACTAAATAACAGAATGATCGATTCATTATTGACATTCTTTACTAAATAACAGAATGATTTACTGAATCGTTGTTGACATTCATTTTACTTAATAACAGAATGATTGACTAATTCGTTATTGAAATTCATTACTAAATAACAGAATGATTGACTGATTCAGCATTGAAGATCAAAACAACACAAGAAAGATTAAATTATTTTAACGTTTAATTCAGGACAAACCCAAACATTCACAAGTACTTTGACCTATCGGCCTTTAGAGTGGTCAACGAAGAGACACAAAAAGACACAAATAAATTATGCACACTCTATAGTCTTAGAATGTGACTAGATGATTCCAAGCCGGATGGTCAAAGCAGTAGCTTCTTCGTGTCAACCCAGTCACATCGAATCAGGGAAAATGTGAGGATATTCACGAAATAAGATGAGTAAGCATACGAAAATAGACAACGCTGTTTCCATACGAAAATAGACAACGCTGTTTCAAACGAAAACCCATGGAGACCGTCTTGCTTACCTGTACTTCAGTGGAGTATCTTCTGTTGTGCTGCACCACCACTCTGGAACTCTCTTCCTTTCTCTGTCAGACACTGCACCTCTCTCAGCTCTTTCAAACAACAGTTGAAAACTTTCTTTTTCACACAATATTACACCAACCCGGCCTAATGTCTGTTCTATTCCATTCTATTCTACACGTACTCCTCTCCCTTAAAGTTGGTATGATTGTTGAAAGTGTTCGCTGGGTATGTGTGTATATATATAGTGTGTATAACATATATGAATATTGGGTGAACAGTACATGTGGTGATTTTCGTCAGTATGGTTAATTGTTTTTTGTAGGTTGTACATTTAATTGTTCTATTCTGTGTTCTTTTGTAAAGGGCCTAGAGCCATAGGTTAGGCACTTAATAATGTCCAGTTATTATTATTATTATTATTATTATTATTATTATTATTATTATTATTATTATTATTATTATTACATTCGTAATATTACAGGGAGAGATTATAGGCAACAAAGTGCAGTAGCGGATTTTGTGACATGTTCCTTTTTGCTTTCACAACTAGCTCACTGCAAGTGAATAATGCCCAGCCCTACCATGTTCCCCATCTCACCAGGATGACCCTCCCCCCCTTCCCTCCCCCCACTAACTCTGTCACCTTACACTTGCCATGCAGGCTGGAACCCATCTTTCCACACAATTGCAGCTCATTCAGAAGAAATAAATGGCTCCTAATCGAAGGACCCAATAACAATTTATTTCTGCAAACTATCCTGCGTGGACACCTCACCAGAGACGGTAGAGACCTCACTACGCAATATCAAGCACGACACGGGCCCTTGCTACTTGGTCCAAATAACAAAATAACAATAATGTCGCCGCCAACTCGGGGGCAATTAATTGTGGTTCTCCTGCAAGAAATGGAACAGGCTGCACACAAACCCTGAACCCTGCAATAGGCCGGCCACACTCCTTCTCGTGGAAATAGTTCAGCTCACAATCTCCGATCTGGCCAGACTTGTCCATGGGATAAGACCATTCCTCCACTTGGTCAACTACCAACAATCAACAGGATGGAAGCTCTCTGTGCATAGTTGGATGTTTTAAATAAATTCAGTGGCTTTTTAAGAAATTAATTCATTTTAAGAAATGCAACTCACAACAACCGCAAGTAGTCAGGGTGTTGACTGATCAGAATGTTTTGGTATGTGAATAATTGGAGGATGGTCTTTTCTCATGTTGTTTGTTCGTTCATGGGCTCAAACTCCCACGGCTTTTACGTGTATAACCGTTTTTACCCCGCCATTTAGGCAGCCATACGCCGCTTTCGGAGGAAGCATGCTGGGTATGTTCGTGTTTCTATAACCCACCGAACTCTGACATGTATTACAGGATCTTTTTCGTGCGCACTTGGTCTTGTGCTTGCGTGAACACACGGGGGTGTTCGGGCACCGAGGAGAGTCTGCACATAAAGTTGACTCTGAGAAATAAATCTCTCGCCGAACGTGGGGACGAACTCACGCTGACAGCGGCCAACTGGATACAAATCCAGCGCGCTACCGACTGAGCTACATCCCCGCCCTCTTTTCTCAAGTAAAAAAACACTGGCCAGATCTGAGATGGTGAGCCGACCTGTATTCAGATAACTGTTTTCACGAAGCCTTGCACATTATATTTGTTTGTCAGGGCAGCAGACGGAGTGGGGTAGGGGGTTTTGCTACAGTGACTCTTTGAAATTGTGTGAAATATATTTCAATGTTGCTATTTCATATGTTACGTGGATTTCCATTGGTCAATTGGGCAAAATTGAGCTCAGTGCAAAAGTGATATCGACGACAAAAAGAAATAATAATCAGAGGGAGGGATATGGAACAGCCAAAACTGAGACAAATACTTTTGTAATTTCTTTACAGTAAATACAAAATGTCCAGAGAATTAGCAATATATCTAACATTGACTGACTGTGTGATGATATCTTCTGCTATTGGTTTGTTTCGACAGTGATATCAAAATCGAGACCGGAATATCACTGTCTCAACAGACCATAGCAGAAGATATCATCACACAGTCCGTCAATATTGGGTAATAAAATCACTGGATATTGAGTTTTGAATTTTTAATCATGTTAAAGATTACATCTTAAATAATTAAAGCCCGGATCGAAACACGCTGAAAATCCTGAACTTCATCCCAAGTGCAACGATGTGTGTGTGTGTGGTGTGTTTGTAGGCCTTGGGATGTGCTTTTCAGACAATGTTCGTATTGCTGTGCGTTCGCGCGTCTTGTTATGATCAATCCACAAGTTATAAGCTTAATAGAGAACTTCTCATTGGACTGTTTGTGTAAATCTTTGCCTTGTCGGCTGTACAATATTGCCTTTTTTTTAAGATACATAAATAAAAACAATGAAATGAATAAAAAAAAGTGCCCTTTTGTTTGTTTTATTCACCTTCGGTAGACCGAAAGGCTGTCGGATTGCCATGCCACGCTTTCCCTCATGTCGGATTGCACTTGCAAAATCATTCTAATTTTAAAAACTTGACTAAATGTAAAAAGACTTCCTTCAATCTCAGTTCCTTTCAGTCAGTCTAATAAAACAAAAATTAAACAACTTGAGAGAGAGAGAGAGAGAGAGAGAGAGAGAGAGAGAGAGAGAGAGAGAGAGAGGGGGGGGGAATGCAAATCGAACCAATACCAAGAAGTCAGCAAGCATGTCACCAAAATGACATTCCGACCTTCCCGCATCCCGGGCAAGCAATCCCAATTTCTTTCAGCCATTTCGCGCTGCTGCGAGCATGCGCGTCAAGCGCCACGCGCCCGAAAGCAGACATTTCTTGTTTCCGGTCGGCGGCGCCTGGCTCCTTTGTGAGGTTAATTAGCGAAAACGACATTATTAGATTATCAATCAGCGGGTATTAGACGGCGAAGCGGGGAAATATTGCTTTACTTGCCGCCTCACTTACAAACAGCTTGGCACCGCCCGCCCTAAAATGCGAATCAGACACAGGCGTTTGGGATTGAAATCCGCTGCATTGATAAAAATCATTAATCAAGTGTATCGATTGAACACTGAATGTCCCTTCTTTGAGCCATATGACGTCAGAGGCCGACAAAACTTCATATCTAGGCGGCCAGCCGAGACTAAAAAATAGTGCATGTTTGTGTGCGTTCAATCATCATAATACTAATAGGGATTCTAACCAGAATCAGTCGATCGATACACACATATTTGTATTTTTGACCAAACTATGACGTTTTACAAATATCTATCTCGATCTGTGTAACTTGAAATGTCATATTTTGGTCAAAAATACAAATAACGTATAATAACTTCATGGAGAGTATAATTATAGTAGGCCTATATCATTTATCAAACAAAACAACAGCAATGAAAAGAATGTCGACAAAATTACTATGCAATCCACCAAATAGCATAGACAAGTGATGAGATAAGTATGCATTTTGCTTTGGTCTACAAAATTGTTTTTTTTATGCTCTACAGCGGGATGCAAAAAAAGTAATAGACAAGCGATAGAGAAATGCCTTTTATCTTTTGACGTCATAACATGACTTTTTGTCTCGGGTGGGATGCCAGTTCAGGGGCGGATCAGTTGCTTTGTAAGGGGGGGGGGGGCACTTTGAATCGAAAGTGAATGTGATGGGCGCGAAGCGCCCGAATTTGCTAGGGGGGTCCGGGGGCATGCCCCCCCGGAAAATTTTTTTGCCCAAAGAAGCAAAATGGTGCCATCTGGTGCCATTTGAACTTAGAAATGGTCATAGAATCAGCATAGAAAAATCTTTTTTTTTTCTTCTTCTTTTTTTTTCTTCTTCTTTTTTTTTCTTTTTTTTTCGGGGGGGGGGGGGGGCACGTGCCCCCTGTGCCCCCCCCCCCTCGTCCGCCCCTGCAGTTGAACCGCTGAACCTATGAAACTAAACCCATCTTTCAAAAATGTAAAGACACATTACTTTTAAAGATGTCATCTGCAGTCCTTACGATACAGTCATGGCTGTTCTCCCCTTTCACCACTCATTATCTGCCGCTGGAAACCTAATTCTGCATTTTCCTTCCTGCCTGCAGAGCTTTCTACGTATTTCTTTTTATAAAGTTTAAGTTCCGTGTTCCTGTGGTTTCACAGCCTCGAAGAGGATGGAATAATTTGCTGCCCTGTCCAGGCTGTTTGGCGATGCCGGTCGCTCTCTGGGAAATGCGGTGGAAGGGTGGGAAAGAGATTAACCTAACCTAGCATGAATAATGGTGTAGGGAGTTTAATTCGCTGAACACAACTTGTCCCTTTTATTTCTCTCCTGTCCTGCTCCTCGCCAATAAACCAACAACACTTCACAGGAAAATTCACTCTTTTTATTAGCTCTCTTTCAGACTGGTGCACGAAATTTGGTCTTTTGCTCAATATGGACGGAGGCATGAACTGGTTGTGGATTAAATAAACATGGTTCATGTGTGTCTTGGGTATGAATTGGTGAATGCGAGGATCGTTGGGACCATTCTCTTCTCATACACTAATATAGGACTGGGTGGCCGAGTGGTAACGCGCTTGCGCTCAGAAGCGAGAGGTTGCGAGTTCGACCCTGGGTCAGGGCGTTTGCAATTTTCTCCCCCCTTTCCTAACCTAGGAGGTGGATTCAAGTGCTAGTCTTTCGGATGAGACGAAAAACCGAGGTCCCTTCGTGAACACTACATTGGGGTGTGCACGTTAAAGATCCCACGATTGACAAAAGGGTCTTTCCTGGCAAAATTGTATAGGCATAGATACAAAATGTCCACCAAAATACCCGTGTGACTTGGAATAATAGGCCGTGAAAAGTAGGATATGCGCCGAAATGGCTGCGATCTGCTGGTCGATGTGAATGCGTGATGTATTGTGTAAAAAATTCCATCTCACACGGCATAAATAGATCCCTGCGCCTTGAGTCCGAGTCTGGAGATACGCGCGCGATATTAGACTTCATATAACAATAAAGTTGGTTATTATTGTTTATCGTCTCTGCTGGAGTTAATGCTATTCCAGACCGATGCAATCATACACAAATAAAGTGGAATCCCTCTCACAAGAAACAAAACCAGGTCTTAAAAGGGAGGGGGTTCTCTTAGATTAAGAGTTAAATTTACAGACCATTTACAGACGTTGTGAACAGAAAATCTGAAAACGAAAGGTCTTCCACTGTTTTAATCTTTCTTTATTTGGTGTTTAACGTCGTTTTCAACCGTTCAAGGTTATATCGCGACGGGGAGGGGGGGGGGGGGGAGGGGGGGGGGAGGGGGGGGGGGGATGGGATAGACCCACTTGTTTCTTGTTCACAAAAGCACTAATAAAAAAATTTCTCCAGGGGCTTGCAACGTAGTACAATATATTACCTCACTGGGTTAAAAAGGGATTCCACTGCTTTGATATCAAGCCATCATCACATTCACACGCACACAGTCTTGCCTTGATTCAGATCAACACTGTCGTTTACAAATTATCAGTATTTAAATCAACGTTTACACATACCAAATACAACTAGCATTCACGTTCTCAAGATTGATTCAGTCAAAAATGATATCCCCATAAATCATAAATGAATTCTGGAAATAACTCTGTCAGGTTTGTGTGGGTTGTGAAAGAGTTGTTTCTCTTGGAAACATTGAGGCAAGCTTTTCCGTGTGACAATCCCCGTCCACGAGTGGAGAAATTAATGATGCTGGCTAGTGATTGGCCTAAAATGTCACGAGGGAAAGCTTGCCTCAATGTTTCCAGGAGAAACAACTCTTTCACAGCACATACAAAACCGACATTGTTATTTCCGAACATCGTCTATTTTATTTTTTCCATAGGATTTCCTCAATCTGCTTTTCTACAAGTGCATGTAGATCAGACTCCTTTCTACAATAATTTCACATTTTCAAACCTCTGTTTCCGATTGCCTTCGATATAAAAATAGCACAGTGCACATATTTACTAGATCTTTCTGCACTGGGACTCTTCTAGATCACCCAAGGTATTTATTAGAAAGAATAGTTTATTCGGTTTAGATCACAAACAGTTGATCACTCTGATCGTTACACGATGAAAGATTACATGAAAAAAAGACTGATTAAAATAAATATCACAGGTGAAAACCATCTTTGTCAAAGGCTACCACTGTTGAGACAAACATGACACCGATATAGTTAATGCAGTTTTTGAATTCTAAATAAATCATACAATGTCTTGCCAATGCTTTCTCTCCCACTAAAAGGTCTGAAGATTACACAACTGTGACAAATCAATGTACACCAAAATGAAGACCATTTCTGAACTCTTTCATGGTCAAACTTAGTACAGGTATTTTTCATTCACTCTGTGACAGTCAAAATGCCCTTCGTTTTCAAACTAAAACTCTTTCATGCTGCTTGTAATAGTTGTTTCATGTGGAGTTCAGTGAAAAATACACCTTCTTTATTGATATACAATTCTATGCAGAAAGTCTTTAAAAAAAAAATGTGACGTTCAAATTACTGGTAAAGACAAACAAATATAAAATTTTATTGTAAATTTTGATTTAATAAATATACCTACCCGAATCACATGTAGCATTGACGCAGTCTAAAGTGCTAAGGTCTGAAAAGGCTACCCGTCTTAAAGGGGAGCAACCCCAACTAAAAAAGTGTAAACGTAGCCATAGTAATGACCACGCACCCAGGGAGTTACCTCCCATCCTGCGTGCCACGTCACTACTGCTACTGACCACGTGACCCCTATCATTCGACTCTCAGAATAAATTCTCAAAATCATAAGCGGGGTAGGCGGGAGGGACTACAATATGTGATTCGGGTAGGTATATTTATTAAATCAAAATTTACAATAAAATTTTATATTAAATTACATATTCCTACTCCGAATCACATGTAGCAGATTAACACAACAAGGCGGTGGGCAAGAAAGATCCAACTCACCCTCAAACCCTTGCCAAGAGCTGACCACCTGCCACCATGGCAGGCAAAGCTCTAGAACCATCCTGGCGAACCGCTGAGATGTCCCGCAGATAAAAATTCAAGAAGACATCCTCAGAACGCCAGTATGCGGTGTGCAACACCTCCTCCAATCTTCTTGATCGTAACACGGCCAAGGAGGAAGCCCAGGCTCGCGTTTCATGAGCCCGAGCTGATTCCATAGGAAGGACAGGCTGTGTCCCCCCTTCATTGCGGCGGCTCCACTCGTAAGCGTGTTTAATGAGCGCCGACACCCACCGGGCCAAAGTCGTCTTAGTTATATCCTTATGTCTCTCCGTATTGAGAGAAATAAACAAAAGCTTCTGTGCTGTGGATCTAAGTGACTGTGAACGGGCAAGGTAGATGTGAAGAGCTCTAACTGGGCAATTTACTAAGTCTGGGTCATTTGGAGCCAGAATAGTGGACAACGGCCTGACATGAACCACAGGTGACGCTCGCTCAGGAGCCTGGTTTTTCGCAAGAAAATCCGGCCGAAACCGTAAAGTAACGGACCCATCTGATTCAAAGGAAATGTCATCTGAATTACCGGAAAGAGCGTGAATCTCACTGCCCCTACGAGCTGATGCAAGAAGCAAAAGGAAAAGGGCCTTACGGGTAAGATTCGCAAAACTGGCATCTCTTAGGGGTTCAAAGTCTGCCGAACGCAGAAACTCCATGACCAATAAGAGATCCCACTTAGGAACAGGCGTACGAGATTTGACGTCAGAAAGGGAAGCGCCCTTGATGACCCCAGAAATCACGCCACTGACATCTAAAGAGCGACCCAACTGCCGTAGGGTCGCCGAGATGGCTGATCTTCTTACTTTCAACGAGGCAGCTGAAGCTCCCTGAGAAGACATGAAAGCAAGATGGTTAGCCACGTGCATCGTACGGGGCGCCGAAGCGTCCAGCCGATGTTCGTGACACCAGGAAGCCCAGGCCCTCCAATGAGACTCATATACGGACGAGGTAGATGCTCTGTGTGAGCGTCCTACCAAGTCCATGGTCAGATCTGATGCTCCAGCACGCTTCAGAGAAGACCGAACAACCTCCACGCGTGAAGATTTAGCAACTGAGGCTCTGCGTGGAGGCTGCCGGTGTGAGGCTGTATCAGTTCTCCTCGCGTGAGCGCGAGAGGAATGGGAGGGCCCTGGGCGAGTCTCAGAAGGTCCGGAAACCACGGCTGAGACGGCCAAAGAGGAGCGATCAGCAGGAGGGACGGGCCCTCCTGTTCCGCCTTTCTGATTACTCGAGTGAGTAACTGGAAGGGCGGGAACGCGTAAGCCTCCAGGCCTGACCAGGAAATGTCCATCGCGTTCGTCTCCCATGCCTCGGGATCCGGGAATGGTGAGACGAACACTGGTAGTCTCTTCGAGAACCTGGTGGCAAAAAGGTCCACCTGAGGTTTCTGCACAAGAGACCAGAGACGATCCAGCGCTCCGTGAGTGATGGTCCACTCTGTTTGAAGCACTCTGTCGGAGCGGCTGAGCGCGTCCGCCAGAGTGTTCAAGCTCCCGGGCAGGTACCTGGCCGAGAGGCTGATTCGGTGTTGTGAGCACCAAATCAGGATCTCGCAGGCCCTGGTCGAGAGCGACGGAGACCGCGACCCTCCCTGCTTGTTGATGTAAGCTGCCACTGTCGTGTTGTCTGTAAACAGACGAACATGCTTGGCCTGAAGGGAGGGCCGGAACTTGTCCAGAGCTAGAGCCACGGCTTCTAGCTCCAGCAAGTTGATGTGCTGCATCCTCTGATCTGCCGACCACAGACCTGACGCAGTCAGCCGATCTGTGTGAGCCCCCCACCCCACCAAGGACGCGTCCGTGAACAGGTCCAAGTCTGGGGCAGGAAGGGCTATCGGCACACCCCTGCACACCCACTCCGTGTCCAGCCACGGAAGGGTAGTGGATTGGAACCATCCCTGGAGAGGAATGAGAGCGTTCCAATCCACCGTAGGGGAGTCCACAAACGGCTTCAGCGCTAGCTGAAAAGGACGCTTGTGGACCCTCCCAAGGGGGACCAGGAGAGCCATGGACTCCATCTGCCCTAAGATGGAGGCCAAAGTCCGCAGGGAAGCCCGTTGGAGAAGCAAAGTGGAGCGTATGAGTGCTTGGAGCTTGTCCACCCGCTTCTGAGAGGGATGGACAGTCCAAGCCACCGTGTCGAAAGACATTCCCAAGTAGGTGAATGTCTGACACGGTGTGAGCTCCGACTTCACTCGGTTGATCGAGAAGCCAAGCCTGTTGGCCTCCCGAAGAACCGCTTGAGTATCCTGCTCGCACCCCGCCTGGCTCTGATTGGTGATAAGCCAATCGTCCAGGTAGGCACGTAGCCGGACACCCCGCGACCTGACCAACGCGCAGAACTGTCTCACGACCATGGTGAAGACCCAAGGGGCGAGAGACAGTCCAAAGGGAAGGGCGCGAAACTGGTAAACCTGACTTGCCCACCGGAAACGAAGCCATTTCCGGTCGGCTGGATGCACAAGAACGTGAAAATATGCATCCGTCAGGTCGATGGAGGTCGCCCAGTCTCCCGGGCGGAGCGAGTCTCTGACCGACGCTGGCGTCTCCATCTTGAACCCTATCTCCCTCAAGAAAGTATTGAGGAAAGACAGGTCCAAAACGGGACGCCATGCTCCCGAGGCCTTGGGGACAGCAAAAAGCCTCCCGTAAAACCCGGGGGAGCTGTGGTTCAGGACCTCCTCCACCGCCCCCTTCTGAACCAGGGAGGCTATTTCCGCCCGAAGGACGGAAATGGCTTCCTGAGAGGAGGGAGGTTTGAACGCCGGCGGACGCCTGGCCAGAGGTGCCTTGCCATCTTTCCAGAGAAGACGGAAGCCCGACCCCACGACTCCCACAATCCATTGGCTTTGTATGGAAACCTGCCAATGCGAAAGTGCCCGCGAGGGGCCCCCCGCCATCACCACAGTGGAGGGCGGGGGGGGGGGGGGGGGTGAGATCGGGAGCACATCATTGGGGGTGAGGCTTGCTTCCTGAGCCGCCTCTCCCCCTGCCGGAAGCCGTTCGTCTTTTCGAGCCACGAGAAGACGAGCGGCCCTGGCCCTTGTCTGCCGATTTGGGAGGGCCAGCGATCTTAGCCTGCTTCGGCTGAGAAGGCTGAGACTGCTTGGACTGCTTAAGACCCTGCAGGGAGAAGTCAGAAAACTGCCGATCCCTGTTGGCCTGAATTTCCTGCCTCCGGGCATCGAAAAGAAGATGCCCGAAGAGGGAACCCTCCAAGACCGGTGAGGCACGCAAAGTGTCCTTGGTTGCCTGATCCGTAAACTGCGAGTGTGCCAGGAAGAGATCCCGGCGACACATGACGGAGTGAGCATAGTGCACCGAGGAGAGTCTCATTTGTTCTTCGTTGACCCTCGCAAGAGCGGCCAGCAAAGTGGAGACGTCATCCGGATCCTGATCCTCGCTGAGAGTAAAAGGAGTCAGCGAATCAGTGAGAGAGCGGGAGAGAGCCCGAATAAGGGTCTCGGCAATGGAGGCAAGCTCCAACTGCTGACGACCTGCCTCTTCCGAAGCGATAAGAGTGTTCTCCGAAAAGAGCACGCCATCATCCTTCTTGATAGGCTTGGCCAACAAGGCGAGCATCTCCTGCGGAACCGGCAAAGAGGCCTGCGGGAGAGCGAAAGAGGCCAACAAATTTCGGGTAGACTTCTGCAGAACCAAGTGCTTGTGGGAAGACAGCGCGAACACAGAAGCCTGAGCGGGAGAAGCCATCCACTGCTGAGCCAGCTCCGGAACTGAGCCATGAGGCACCAGTAACGGAACCGGAAGTGAAGGAATTCCGCTTCCCGAAGGCGAAGGTTTGGCCAACACCTGAGACAGCTGAAACGCTACGGATGGAGACTCCATGAACCGGAAGTATGAGTCATCATCCTTCCCAGAGCGGAAGTCAGCCATCGCGGACGGGGCCGCCGAAGCGGCAGCCGAAGAGACCGAAGCCCCTTCCGCAAAATATCTGGACGTGACCTCAGCGGCAGCCTCAAGGGCCGCTTTGAGTCTCTCCGGATAACCAGCACGTACAGAATCACTGATGACGGACTGAACGTCCGAAACATCCGGCGAAGGACCGAAGTCCACGTTGCTGGTAGAGGGGCGGTGAACGACGTAACCGGAAACCGGAAACCCATCCAATCCAACACCATCCGAACTCATGCCCTGTCCAGGGTAAGAGAAAGAGGACGGCACGCCCGCAGCCGCCGGAACCGGAACTGCAGCCGAAGCGACAACCGAAGGAGGAAGTGCTGACTGCGGCGGCCAGGGCTGAGACAATGCCTGCCCGAAGGGCTGGCGATGCTCACTGGCAACCGCCATCCGGGAGGAAGCGGAAGCCGAAGGAGCATTAAATCCGGGCGGAGCCGGAAAGGCATCAGACGCAACCGCGAAGAGCGGAAGAGCAGACGCCGAGGACGGAGGCCGGAAGGCCGAATGCCCGGAGGGCAACGTCCGGTCAACCCCGGAAACCACCACAGTGGGTGCGTACATTGGGGGACCTATGCTTCCGGCGAGTGCCGGAAGCGCAGCAGCCGGAAACGGCTGCCGCCATTGCTCAGCAACACAGTGGTCTTCAACGAAGCCAAGGTGAGACTGAACAGAGCTTTGCGGGTCGTGAACCCGCCGAAAAGGGCTGTGTCCCAGCAGGGAGCGTCCGACGGCCTCACGAGGACCTGTGGACCAGCCCGACTTACTTGAGTCGCCAACCACGGCGGTAGAAGACGACGCAACCAACACATCCGTCCTAGGCAAAGTCACGGCCGGAAGTGGAAAGGAAGCCAACGACGGAACAACGGAAGTCGCAGGCTTGGCACGTAACATCTCCTCTCGCACCAACGTACGAAGCTCCGGAACCAGCGAAGAAAGTAACGAAGAAACCAGAGACGCCGAATCTGCAAGAGGCAGAGAAGGCGAGCGAGACGAAACAGTACGTGCAGGTTGATTTGACTGCCCCACAACCGAATGGTCATTCGGGGCAGAGATAGGAACCGACAAAACCGCATTATTAGCCGCGTCGGAAACAACAACCAAAATAGGCTTAGTAGAGGAAGATTTAGGTTTAACTTTACCCTTCACATCGCCCTTGCCGCGCTCTTTATCCCTGTCAGACATGCTGACAAAACCAAAATGGCGACAGTAAACAAAATGGCTACAAAAAATACGTGACCAACACGTGGCCGAAAATTTCCAGTAGCAACAGCAAAATACGTTCAACAAGTAAAATAGGAACGAGCTCACCAACTATCAGTGCAGCAGGCGAGCAGACGGGTAAGTGGGTGCCGGTGGGTGTCTAAGCAAACACCAAACAGCGCAAATCCACGAGAGCCAAAAATCAACAACCTGCTCCTTAGAAAGCTGAAGTGTCGAATGATAGGGGTCACGTGGTCAGTAGCAGTAGTGACGTGGCACGCAGGATGGGAGGTAACTCCCTGGGTGCGTGGTCATTACTATGGCTACGTTTACACTTTTTTAGTTGGGGTTGCTCCCCTTTAAGACGGGTAGCCTTTTCAGACCTTAGCACTTTAGACTGCGTCAATGCTACATGTGATTCGGAGTAGGAATATGTAATTTAATCGCCATTTTCCAAACATCCTCCTGCGTCCCGCATGTTACAGACACCACTTTCACACAGACACCGGTAGCAATTCTATTCAGATACAACATTTTGTTTGCACACTTTGTTTTAATTCCGGTCAACTTTTCACACCCTTTCCAAATAAATGTTTTTGCATAAAGTAATACAATACAACAGAACATTTTCCTTATTTTCACCTGGCAGTGGTACTCCCATAACGTTAACCGCTTCACTACTGGCCAGTATCACACAGACATTTCTACATCTAGACTACCAACACAGAACACACACAAACATCTTCCTCATCTTCTCCTCCCTCTCCTGTTCAAAGGTCGGCGAGGTTGGCTATTATCATCATCACTGCCATCTTGGCTCATGTCCTCTGACCTGCCCTTGCCGTTCTCTGCCGATGTCTGCCATTCCGACTGTAACTTCTTCAGCACTTCCGGAGTTATCAGTCCTTTTTTGATAAGCTGGGTCGCTAGACGACCTTGGCCTACATTGACCTCGTTGGCACCCATCTGACCTTTCCGTGCAGCATTCTTGGCTTCCAGGAAAGAGGAAGAGAGGCGGGGAGACTCGGAACGGACACCGCCTTTACCGTTTCTCCCTGGAGATCTTTTCACAGGAATGTCATCCTCACCATCAACTATCTCTGAAGCGAATCCTGTGGTCTTCTGGCGGCGATGCTTGATCTCAAAGTCGTCTTCGTCATCAATGACGGCACCGGGAGTCCTGGCCTCGGCATTGCGAACAAGGCGCGTGATGTTGACCACTCCCAGCTGAATGACCTGGTCAAGCTCTCGCTGCATGTCGCGCACGTGGTCCGAGTCAGGAAACATGTCCGGGAAACGATACCTGCCCAAAGTGAAAGACGGTCTTGGTGGCAGTGCTTCGATCACAAGGAAAGCATCATCCTTACTATAACATCTCTCACTGAAGTGCACAAAACGGAAAGTTCAGTACAGTGGAACCCCTCTTTTAAAACTTCAAAAAAAATCTGAGAAAACCGGGTCTTAAAAAGGAGGTAGTCTTAAAATGGGGGTAACTTTACAGAGGTTATGAACAGAAAATCTCAACCTTATTGCGATTAGTTGATGATGTTTTAGAACATGCAGATTTACATAATAAGCCTGGATTGATGGTGTCAATTGACTTTTTTCATGCATTTGATTGCATTTCCAAAGAGTTTATGTTGAAGATGTTTGAAAAATTTGGTTTTGGAACTGATTTTGTGAAATGGGTTGATGTTTTGATGAAAAACACAAGAAGTTGTGTAAATTATTGTGGTTGGTTATCTGAATTTTTTAATATTGATTCCGGAATAAGGCAAGGTTGTCCTTTTTCCGCACTAGCCTTCGTATTAGCAGTTGAATTGTTAGCAATCAAAATTCGAGAGGCCAAAAATATAAAGGGTATGTCATTATGGAACAACGGAGATATGGATAAAGTTTTGAAAGTATTGTTGTACGCTGATGATGTTACATTGTTTTTGCAAGATGAACATGACATGTTCCAAGCCCTGGCTTTGATTGATAAATTTTCGGAAATATCAGGTTTGAACATAAATCACCAAAAATCCAAGCGAATGTGGTTTGGGTCATGGAAGAACTGTAGGAATGAGTGTTGCGGTTTTGCATGTACAGACAAAATGAAAATTCTGGGTGTATATTTCTGTAATTACATGCGTGCGTCAAAAGTGAGAGAGAATTGGGAAGAGAGAGTGAATGTTGCGAAAAGACTCATCTGCGTGTGGGAGAAAAGGAATTTGAGCATTATGGGTAAAGTCTGTGTATTTAAAACGTTTATTCTGCCACATTTTGTCTATATAATGCAGGCGCTGATTGTACCAGACGATGTTCTAACTGAAATTAATAGGTTAATGTTTCGCTTCGTGTGGCGCAAAAAAGACTGCAACAGGAAGGCATTTGAAAAGGTGAAAAGAACTGTTTTATGTAACGAAGTTAAGCAAGGTGGATTGAATATGATTGATTTGCGACAGATGCAGTGTTCCTTTTTGTTAAGCTGGGTTGTGAACCTAACTCTGTCTAATGAAGACCAGAAATGGTCATGGCTCCCAAAAGCACTGTTTTTCCGTTTTGGGAGTCGCTTTGAATGTTTTTTTGCGAACATTAATAGCAAACCATTTAAAGGATTGGACAGTATTAAATCGGAATTTTGGTCCGCTGTGTTGAAGACATGGCTTGATAATAATCAAGTCGATAATGGTAATTCTGTATCGGGTTTGTTGTGGAACAACAAAGATATAATTTGTCAAGGTAACCCACTCTTTTTTGCGGATTGGATTAAAAGTGGTATAATGTATGTGAGCGATGTGTGTGAGAATGGACGTTTTGCTACCTATGAAGAAGTGTGTGAAAGAACTGGCTACACTGCAAATAGATTGCTTGAGTACAATGTTGTTCGTACAGCTGTACATCTCCTTTTAAGAAATGTAGCTATAGACGATGTAAATTGTTCAGTCTGTGACATTCCGACCTTTTGTGGAAAAAAAGTGAGATCAGTAAAAGAAATTCGAAAGATTCTCGTAGGAAAAAAATACAGCCCACCCTGTTCAGAAGGATTTTGGAGAAGAAAGTTAGGATTTGAAATTGACGAAAAGAATTGGAACTTAGCAGCCACTGTCACTAGTGAAGTTCGATTACGTGTACTGCATTGGAAAATATTGCAAAACATTTATCCAACTAATATTTTATTGTATAAAATGAAAGTGAAGGCTGATAAAAACTGTACATATTGTGAGGATAAACTTGATGTATTGGAGCATTTTTTCTTTGAATGCCCAACCGTGCTCAGGTTTTGGAAATATATTGAAATGTACATATTAGTAAACATTGGCGAAAGAATTAGGTTGAATGTTACAGATGTGCTTTTTGGTATTAAAAGTAACAGCAAAAATATGAAGAAGATTAATTATATTATTTTAATCGCAAAGATGTGCGGAAGCATTTTTAAAAAAACCGATTCACGATCAACACTGGAAATTATTTTTGGAAATCATGTTGTTTTGAGATTTCGTTAGTCTGACGTTTTATTAATTAGAAACAAATTGTTGATTGTCTCTGATTTAAGATAAAGCATGTAAATGAGAAATTATGTGTACAAACAGAAAACATACAGTTACCATGTTTGTTATCACGTGTTTATTGATTGATTAAAATTTTGAAAAAAAAAAAATTAAAAAAAAAAAAAAAAACCAGAAAATCTGAGAAAACATGGTCTTAAAAAGGAGGTAGTCTTAACATGGGGGTAACTTTACAGAGGTTATGAACAGAAAATCTGAGAAAACATGGTCTTAAAAAGGAGGGAGTCTTAAAATGGGGGTAACTTTACAGAGGTTATGAACAGAAAATCTGAGAAAACATGGTCTTAAAAAGGAGGGAGTCTTAAATTGGGGGTCTTAAAAAAAGGTGGGTTCCACTGAACCTCTAAGTCTTTTAATTGCCTCTACATACGAGCTTTTCTTCAAACACCTACATGAGGCATCTGCTTTGCCTTCAAACACCTACATGAGGCATCTGCTTTGCCTTCAAACACCTACATCAGGCATCTGCTTTGCCTTCAAACACCTACATCAGGCATCTGCTTTGCCTTCAAACACCTACATCAGGCATCTGCTTTGCCTTCAAACACCTACATCAAGCATCTGCTTTGCCTTCAAACACCTACATCAGGCATCTGCTTTGCCTTCAAACACCTACATCAGGCATCTGCTTTGCCTTCAAACACCTACAGGAGGCATCTGCTTTGCCTTCAAACACCTACATCAGGCATCTGCTTTGCCTTCAAACACCTACATCAGGCATCTGCTTTGCCTTCAAACACCTACATCAGGCATCTGCTTTGCCTTCAAACAACCACTTGCAACAAGAGGAGTGCACTTAAACATACATGATGTGACAAACAAAAAGAAGACAAGAGTTCAAGTGTGCTTAGCTTCACAACTTTTACATGCATTAAAACAGATCTAAACATGGCTCAAGCAACTGTTTCTCATTCATATTAAAATAAAGCTATAGCCCTTTAACAGAGTGAACAATATCAATCTTCATGCAACCTTAACCAAACTTATAGATTCAAAGTTGCCAGTGAACAAACAAAAGTATGATGATGCCTTACCCTAGCCAGAGATAAAGGTCAAGGACATCAAAGACGCCCTCTAGATGCACAAGGTCAGCGATGACAGAAGGCGTGGTGAAGGGCCAGCCGATCTGACGGCACAACCAGTCCAGTGTGAGTGGTTCATTGCGACTGAACTGACGTGCAAACTGCACAACAAGAAAACAGAGGAATTCATGTGTGTAATTCAGGAACCGCACATCATGTTTGGGTGTGCGATAAAAATCAAGGTAAATATGGCTATATCTCGGTAAGTGTATCCATATCCAACTTCAATCAAATGTCATGAGAAAAAGGGCAGAGCAATAAAGTCTGCCAAACTCTTACTCGCACACACAAAACATGCTGTAGCTTGGAACATTATCTGCTCTCTTTATTCTAGCTTTGACCCTTGGTAGAAAAAAGCTGTACCTTTGTCATGAATTATTATTATGAGGCGCGAACCTGTCAAGAATAGAATAGGCAACCGAGACTACTCGCGCATTACACGACGTAGCCAAGTGACGTATTCATATGACGTATCCAAGTGTACTGACGTAAACTAAAATCGTTTCACGAGAGGGTCGTTTTCCGCAAGTCCATGGAGCGAAGAACGCTTGGAGGAAAAGCCGTTCCCCTGTCTTTGAAGGTAAGTGACTGTGATTATTACATCGACAATCGTTCCACGGGATCTGGGCGGAGATGAGTGTATCGTGTCAGTCATTTACATTGTGTTGTTGTCAAGTTGTGTACGTTTTGAATGTGCGCTGTTGCCAAATCCCCATTTTTCGAAACGCAGTAATAGAATGAGAACGATAATAAAACATGAACAAACCAAGTCTTTTAGACAGGCTGTGTAGGTAACACATATGGCCCTTTGATCTGTTTCAGGAACCCACGGTCCAATGATTCATTCATCTTCCTCTTCCTCATGTTGCCGTAATTGTGGAGAGAGATGTAACCAGACTACTACTGCTATTAACTTGATGATGGTGTCTTGAGAAGAAGAGTGATGACCAAAACCAGGAACGCGGTCTTCAAGACCAGTCAAGTGCTACACGTCATCTCGAGTACCTTTTCAATGACATCGAGCTAAGTCAAAACTTCATAAACATTATGTGTATTCCTTTTGTTTTGATGTCCTTCAAGGGAACCTTCTGAAGAACGTTTGCAGCGGCGGAGTCACGTTAGATTACCGCGACAGAATTGAAATCCAGCAGCAATAGACATTTGATCAGAGTGTGCTGTGATGCAAGTAACATGACCTAGCTTGAACAGTGTGTGATACATTTAGTACGATACTGATATTTAGCAAAAATATAGACTAACCTGATTAATGTGTGCTGCATTGCAAGAATTTTATTAACACTATCCATGTATTAAATTATATAAACCTGTGTTGATCTTTCTCTGCTACTTCGAGAGCATGGGAAAGAGTGAAAGAAAGTAAAGTCCAGGCAGTACCTGTTTCTTTAGCTAATACGAAAAGGCGGCGTGTTTTCCTTCCATAAACTTCCTTTGGAAGGCGCAGGCAGAAAGAAACAGGCTGACGAAAACTGACTTGTGACATATGGGGGCTCGTCCGGGATTTTGTAACTCGTAATTTCAATTTGGCTTCCCCAAACAAATTTTCTTCAAACAAATTCCCTATTCGTTTTTCGTTTGTGTGTTAGTCCGTTCATGTTTATCATCGTATAAATCAACTTTTGTATTTATTCATGTTTATAGTTAGTTCATCATTTAACGATAACAGAGTCTGACGTGTGTGCTTCAGCACACGGGAATAATCCAAATGAAGAGTGACGCAAGGCTTTGACGTCACTATAATAATTCACGTAAAGCACTAATGTTATAGTAGTTTAGTTCCCCCTATTTGGCTGTGCTAAACAAAAGGCTATAACAGAAGACAGTGGACTAACACCCTGTCAGGCCATCCTGTGTCCCTTAGTCGACAAAATTATAATATTGTTGGTCGCCGTGGGAGGTTGGTGGGCGAATTGGGTTATATACGAGGGATAGCACTCATCTTCGTCCAGAAGGACCGTGGAAGTGAAGTTGATTCTGCAGACAGTCACACTTCACAACGCCAAGAGTAAGGGTTAGGAAAATTAGATTATTGTCTATACAGCAGTAGATAATTGAAGAATCTTATTTCGACTTACTGTGCGATAGAATCGAGTTGATATTAATATAGGCGAAAGGTCCACGTTGATGGAGCGCCGATGAGATATTAAAATGAAGTTCACTCGATAGAACGGTATATTGTTTGACATATACCAGAAGAACCATAAATTCTAGTGTTAGGTATCCGTGGTTGTAAAAGGATATTAGAATGGTTCAGAGAAATCGTGTCATTGGGACACGTAACGTTTACTGAGGTAACGTTGAACGTTCATGAATTCAAGTAGCAAAGTGAGCTTCACTAAAGTAACACTTCATTCTATAGTGGGGGAGTTTTCTCTCTCTAGTAAATAGTGTGTGAAAAGCAGTTTAGTCAAATCGGTTTTTCAACCGAGCATCACGTATTTGCAGTTTGATTCAGTGAATATCTGTGTGTGAGTTAACGTAAAGGATATGCAAACATCCAAACACCCGAGTACTAGGGCGCATATAGCAAGAATGAACGCTGACCCGCAGAACCAGAATACGGCCGAGGCCGTAGTTTCAGATGTTGAAGGGGGTGACACATATGTCAACACCCAAGGAGAATCGAGCGATAATGATTCTCAGACGTTAGGCGCGCGTGTAACGACTTATGTATCCGCTGCAAGTAATGAACGTGCAGGTCCGATCCACCCTGTGAAATCCGGATTGGAGTGGACTCGCGAACTTTTGGCGATAGGACGAGAGTTAGGACTCGAAGGCAAAGACTTGCGGGAGTTTGTAGCTGAAGAACGCGCACGAGAGGAACGTGAACGTGAACGTGAAGTTCTCGAACGTGAACGTGAACGTGAACGTGAAGTTCTCGAACGTGAACGTGAACGTGAAGTTCTCGAACGTGAACGTGAACGTGAAGTTCTCGAACGCGCACGTGAACGAGAAGCCGATCGCGCGTTTCAGCTAGAACAGTTGAGGATACAAACGGAAGCACACCGAGACAACGCCAACAATAACGCGTCGAGGCGTCGTGGGGATGACGACTTTATCCCAAAAATCCCTTTTCTTGACGACAAAGACGACATCGAGAGTTGGTTTGCACAATTTGAACATTATGCAACCGACTGTCATCTCGATGACGAACGCAAAGCTACAAGAATGGTGTATTTCCTGAAAGGAAAGGCGAGAACCATTTATGCAAAACTCAGTTTCGAAGACGCGCGCAACTACAACACTTTGAAGAATGCGTTGTATGATGGATTTCAACTGACAGCAGATCAATATCGGAAGAAATTCCGTCAGCTGAAGCGAAACCCATCTGACACGTACAAAGAACATGTCACCAAACTTGAGCGCATCCTCGATAAATGGATCGAGTTAGCCAAGTGCGATGAACATGTGGCAGATCTGAAGGATCTAGTTCTCAGAGAACAATTAGAGAACACCTTCCCTACCGAAGTGATGTTGCACGTACTTGATCGGAAACCGAAGTCTGCGAAAGAAATGGGCGAAATTGCCACGGAGTACGAACAATCACGTTCGAACATCAAGCCACGGCAATCTCACCAAAACCATTCTAGCAGCAGCGCGTTTTCGAACACGAAAGGTTCGAACGTCGTCGAAAGTGACGCGAAAGAGAAATCGTCACAGAAAGAACATAAATACGTGAGCGATGATGAAAAACAAAGACTGAAAGCCACAGGCTGTTGTTTTTTTTGCAAGGGCAAAGGGCACCTGTCGCGATTTTGTCCCAATAAGGGAGAAAGCGTTCACGCAGTTCATGTTCGAAATGAATTTGATGGACAAGAAATCCCCGTACATCTTGACAAGCTGTGCAAGTCGTGCAAAAAGAAGGATTTCAAAGAGGAAGTGTTCATCAAATTAGACGGCCGAATCGTAAAAGCATTACGCGATTCCGGGTGCTCAGGTATTATGGTCAGGGCCGACCTTATACCTGAAGAAAGGTACTTGGCAAAGAAAAAAGAAACTACTCTCGCAGAGAAGAAAACACGGAAATTGTGTCCCACGGCTGTGGCCCACATTGACTGTCCGTATTTTGATGCCAAAACCGAAGTGGTCATACTCGAAGATCCCATTTATCCTGTCCTCATAGGAAAATGGTATGGTGTAAGCCAGAACAAGAGGAAGACCCCTTTGTTTCCGGTACGTGACCCGAGTTGGTATCAAGGTGAGACCAACGCGGCGGTCAGTACACGGAAGCAAGAGAAGAGAAAAAAAAAACGGAATGAGAAACCTGTGCCGGGAACTAGTCATGATGACAGAAATACACACAAGATGTATTCCCCGCAAGATCTCAAGAAGGCTCAGAATGATGATGAAACACTGGCAAAAGTACGCCAAATGGCTGTTTCAGGAGAATCATTCCACGGTGTGAAATATGTATACAAGAAAGAAATCTTGTACAGGACAACCCTCGACAAAACGGGGAGTGAATCTAGTAAAGTCGTTGTTCCCAAAGAAATGAGAAGCAAAGTGCTTTCTTTTGGGCACGACCACCCGATGACAGGTCATCTCGGGCAGAAGAAAACCACTGATAGAATCAGGTGTGAGTTCTGGTGGCCAGGTTTGGTCGGAGACATAAAACGTTACTGTCTCTCGTGTGACACATGCCAAAGAACAGCGCCAAAAGGCAGAACCAAGAAAGCACCTCAAGACAGTATTGGGTTCTCACCCTTTGAAATGCGGTATGGTAATAATAATAATTCATGACAGCCCCTTTCTTGAGAATGAATTTCCCAAATTTAGTCACAATATGAAGCGCGACTTAAATAATCTGCTCCATGGTTGTCACAACCCGGTATTTCTTACCTCCTTTCTTCTTCACAAAAACGATTGGAGCATTGTACGGTGAGTTTGCCGGTTCAATGACCCCGAGCTTCAACATCTCGTCGATCTCGTCTTCGACCGTTTTCACCATCGCAAGAAAGTGCTACTTCTGCTTCCCGTGAAACACAACAAACTAGAGTTGACTTGGCGCGGCCCATACGTAGTGACTGAGAAAGTCAACCAGTTTGACTACAGAGTCAAAGTCGGGACGAAACAAAAGGTGTTCCACATCAACCTGATGAAAGAATATCAGGAACGTGACATCGTCACGCGTGATGTTGCTGTCGTTACACCTGAAGAAGAAAAAAAAGAAGAAGCAGAAGAACACATCGCCGTAGTCATCGAGGAAGATGATACGATGAACGATGATATCTTCCGAATAGACACTCAGAAGATGATTCCTCTGCTGGAAACTACTCGTACAGAAGATGTCACAAGCGTGAACTTCTGTAAAGAATTGAGTAGAGAAAGAACAAAAGAGGCGAAAGCGATCTGTAGTGCATTCTCCAAGAATCTGACTGATGTACCGATTACTACCAACTTGGAGAAGTGCAGAATCGAACTTACAGAGAAGAAACCTGTGTTTGTTCGACCGAGACTCGTACCTCATGCGATGGTGAAAACGGTCGAAGACGAGATCGACGAGATGTTGAAGCTCGGGGTCATTGAACCGGCAAACTCACCGTACAATGCTCCAATCGTTTTTGTGAAGAAGAAAGGAGGTAAGAAATACCGGGTTGTGACAACCATGGATCAGATTATTTAAGTCGCGCTTCATATAGTGACTAAATTTGGGAAATTCATTCTCAAGAAAGGGGCTGTCATGAATTATTATTATGAGGCGCGAACCTGTCAAGAATAGAATAGGCAACCGAGACTACTCGCGCATTACACGACGTAGCCAAGTGACGTATTCATATGACGTATCCAAGTGTACTGACGTAAACTAAAATCGTTTCACGAGAGGGTCGTTTTCCGCAAGTCCATGGAGCGAAGAACGCTTGGAGGAAAAGCCGTTCCCCTGTCTTTGAAGGTAAGTGACTGTGATTATTACATCGACAATCGTTCCACGGGATCTGGGCGGAGATGAGTGTATCGTGTCAGTCATTTACATTGTGTTGTTGTCAAGTTGTGTACGTTTTGAATGTGCGCTGTTGCCAAATCCCCATTTTTCGAAACGCAGTAATAGAATGAGAACGATAATAAAACATGAACAAACCAAGTCTTTTAGACAGGCTGTGTAGGTAACACATATGGCCCTTTGATCTGTTTCAGGAACCCACGGTCCAATGATTCATTCATCTTCCTCTTCCTCATGTTGCCGTAATTGTGGAGAGAGATGTAACCAGACTACTACTGCTATTAACTTGATGATGGTGTCTTGAGAAGAAGAGTGATGACCAAAACCAGGAACGCGGTCTTCAAGACCAGTCAAGTGCTACACGTCATCTCGAGTACCTTTTCAATGACATCGAGCTAAGTCAAAACTTCATAAACATTATGTGTATTCCTTTTGTTTTGATGTCCTTCAAGGGAACCTTCTGAAGAACGTTTGCAGCGGCGGAGTCACGTTAGATTACCGCGACAGAATTGAAATCCAGCAGCAATAGACATTTGATCAGAGTGTGCTGTGATGCAAGTAACATGACCTAGCTTGAACAGTGTGTGATACATTTAGTACGATACTGATATTTAGCAAAAATATAGACTAACCTGATTAATGTGTGCTGCATTGCAAGAATTTTATTAACACTATCCATGTATTAAATTATATAAACCTGTGTTGATCTTTCTCTGCTACTTCGAGAGCATGGGAAAGAGTGAAAGAAAGTAAAGTCCAGGCAGTACCTGTTTCTTTAGCTAATACGAAAAGGCGGCGTGTTTTCCTTCCATAAACTTCCTTTGGAAGGCGCACGCAGAAAGAAACAGGCTGACGAAAACTGACTTGTGACAACCTTGGACTGTAAAATGATACAAAAAGATAATGAGATTTTCGCTTGAACAGAGATTTTTGTCATGCCAAAGTTTTGAAAGCCTCTGAAGACTTCATTATCTTATTCACAATTCTGAACTGCTTCTGCTCTATCATAACTAACATAGGTAAAAGGGACCCAAATAACAAACCTTGAGGAACAATGTGCAGACAAAGGGCTGTTTCTTGGGAATGGGGGCACAACAGAAGACGTAGCGAACACGCAGGTTGAGCGGGACATGTTCAATCATGTCGGCCAGGAACTTGAAGTCGTCCACATTGCACATGAAGTACTTGTCACTGTCCAGCTGGGATAGGGTCACAAAAATGTCCTGCAAGAGAAAGAAGCATCTTGGTATTTGAAAGTCCATTTTTATGAAACAATAATTAGCAGAAACAAAAGAGTGAACCGATAAATTACACACTTGTACGTTACACATTACATGCCCTATAATGTTCACACATGCAAGACAAAAGTTCTGCTCTGTTCATTTTGGCAAAATTCTAACAAACGTGCTAAGATTTGAGGCTCAAAATGTTTATCGTTAAGAAAATCAAAATCCAGTACTTATACATACTTGAAAAGATAAAAAAATTATATGAACATCATTATGCTTAACTGAAGGCAAAGACAGACAGGCAGGAAGACAAACAGATGGATATACACATACATCGATACAGGAACACTATACAAATGCAGACTGATGCTGTAACTTACTATGAGGTTGGACAGCGTCGCATGAGGGAGGTGGTAAGCAAACAGCTCTATCTGTTCCGCAGTTGGGTGTAAACCTGCTTGCTGCAACAGACATCAACACAATCTGAATCATTTATCAAGTTGAACACTTAAAAACTTCAACTACTTCAAAAACAATTGGATACAAAACAAGTATTTCACATAATATCCAGACTAAAGTTCCTGCACTTTCCACATTTATGAAGATCTATGGGCCATTTGTAGCATTTGTCTGTGTAAATAATGGTGTAAATATTTTTTAGCATTTGTCTGTTTGGTTTACCCACTTGACCCAAACACACGGAGAGGCACGCATGCGCACATACACACACACAGCCGCTGACACACAAAACACACGACCTCACCTCAATAGGTTCAATGGTACGACTGACAACGTCTTTTAGAAGGTTGAGGTCATCACTCCTGAAGGTCGTGACCTCCCCATTTTCATAGATTGTGTTGTATCGGCCAGCGCGACCTCCAATCTGCAGAGCCTGAGACGTGCTGATCACATCCATCTCCTTCTCTCCGTTCTCATTCAGGTGAGGCTTCATCAGGGAGTAGAAGATGATGCGTTTGATGGCTCTGTGTGTCGAGGGGAAAAAGGACACATCTGTTATTTGCAAGACTGAAAAATGACTATTGTAACCAGCATTCAGGCCATTATACAGCTATTTCCATTCTCACAGCACCACCCCCCCCCCCCCCCTCAAAAAAAAAGAAGAAGAAGAAGAAATAGGCAAACGAAGAAGGATGCACACAGTGAAGAGTATACGTTTAGCAGAGCATACAACTTACAAATGCCTGAATAAATTTAATAATTATACCATTCACGCCTTCATCTAAATTGTAGAGAGTGTAATTTTATTCTGTTGGTTCTATTAAAAAAGTAAACAACAACAAAATTTACAAAATGACTGCTTAAAACTAAATTAATAAAATGACCAACTTACAGGTTGAGCCCCATCCCAATAGCATCAGTGGCCACCATGATTTTGCAAGGGTCATTGGGATCGTTGAACTTTGCTGCTTGGGCTAGTTTTGTACCTGCACAAACAAATCAAAATTAATGTTAATTC
Organism: Littorina saxatilis; assembly: GCF_037325665.1. Lineage (NCBI taxonomy): Eukaryota > Metazoa > Mollusca > Gastropoda > Littorinimorpha > Littorinidae > Littorina > Littorina saxatilis. The sequence goes on along the minus strand of NC_090256.1, from coordinate 83,593,951 downwards.
TTTAAGTGTGGCCTTTTGTTAAAACCAGTAATCCTGAATCTTCAAAGCAAAACATTTTACATGTAATAATTTGAATCTAAACACCTTCTGAAACAAGTCAAGCTGTCAGATATTAAAAGATACAACATATTCACATACACAGGAAAAATAACCCAGACATGGACAAAAAAACTTACACAGAACAATTCAAACACACACAGACAGACAGGCACTTAAAAATGGACACACATGGACTGAGGAAATGATCTTGCTAAAAAAGTACAGAAACACAAGCGCACACCCTGACTCCTGCTCCCTGTGGACTGGGAAGTGTCCTACTTTCCATCCGTAGCCCTGATGCATCCTGTTTTTAAATTCAGTTAGGGGTAGGATTTAGGGGGTTGGGGGATCTGCGTGTGGGGGAAGGCTGGGGGTGTCAGTCAGATGCTTCCTGTTCTTCAACCGCCCCCCAAACCCCACCAACTGACCTCCTTAGAAATAGGATAGGCTAGGATCCAATAATTCCTATCATTAACATTTTTTTAATTTTGGGGTTGCGCTCTCTCGTTTCTGTTGCGATGATAACCTAAACAGGTTCCTGCAATGTATCGATCCTGATCCTGATCCTGATAGTCTGTCCTGTTCTGAGCATGATCCTTTCAAGTCGTACTCATCACCTTTTTCAGAACTTTCATCATATCATCCTGAAGACCGGCACGGTTGCCCTAGTGGTAAGGCGTCCGCCCCGTGATCGGGAGGTCGTGGGTTCGAACCCCGGCCGGGTCATACCTAAGACTTTAAAATTGGCAATCTAGTGGCTGCTCCGCCTGGCGTCTGGCATTATGGGGTTAGTGCTAGGACTGGTTGGTCCGGTGTCAGAATAATGTGACTGGGTGAGACATGAAGCCTGTGCTGCGACTTCTGTCTTGTGTGTGGCGCACGTTATATGTCAAAGCAGCACCGCCCTGATATGGCCCTTCGTGAAGAAGGCAGTTTGTCACTGCCGAAATATTGATAAAGAAAGTACTTATCTGGTAACTGCTGTGTCCTCTTTCTGTTTAACCTGTTCAACTCATTTCTAAATCTCTGTCAAACTGAACATATGAAACACAGAACAAGGTCATGCCATGCCTATTACATAAACCTGACATGTTTACACAAATGTCTGCGTGTCACTTACCAGGCGGCAATCCACCATAGATGACAGCACACTCTTTCTTCATGCTCTCTAGCTGCCTACTGATGTAGTAAATGTCGTTCTTGCTGAAGCATACGATGCAGTCACCAGGACGAACATTCTCAAACCTCTCTGCAAAGCAACCAAAATAATAGTGTATACTTCTTCTTCTGCGTTCGACGGTTGTGTCTAGGGTAATAGTGTATACAAACACAAGCAGGCACATCACTCTAATTATTCTCTGAAACTGAAAGTAATAATCTTTCACATTTTTTCTCATCTCATCACCTTTTAAAGAACATTCTCAAATCTTTCTACAAACCAAACAAAAAAAGGATGATCTATACAAATGAAACTGGGAAAACAACAAACATTATTGTCTAAAAATAATACATGTATTCTTTAACATTTTCTGTATCTCAATGCAAGAGACAAAGCAAAGTCCTCTGCCTCATGAGAAACTCACAACGTCCATAAGAATGGAAGAAAGGATATAATGTACCGGAGAACAAGATAAGGGAGATAATGCTGAACTCACCTACTGCTCTGTCAAGGTATTGCAGCTGAGTCAACCTTTTGTACCGCCGGACCTTTAAGAAGACAAACAAAGCTGCAGGATAGCTTGACTAACCCGTTTCTAATGCAACAAATTTGTTTGTGAAAGCCAAGTGTAGAAAGTATATTTGTTACACTGCTGGTGGTGAATAATTCATATCTTATGCACAAGATAAGAGATCAAACACACACAGCACATGTTATGTACACACAAAGCACAGGCATAAGCACACACGCACGCACGACTCCCACCCCCATCAAGAACGAACACACACATCCGCACAAATCATCAAGAATACACACACAAACCATCAAGAACACACACACACACACCCCCCTCTCCGCAACCACCCTCTTCCACCTTTATACCCACCTCCACTTCATCCCCAGTACCCATCATGAGTTCCTGGACCAAGTCGATGGTGGAGGGTTCCCCACACAGATGGACCTCGTGTGCACACATCCCTAGCAAGGCCCGAGTCCAGGCCCATCCTCTCTGTGGGTCTCGGATCATCTGAATCTCATCTATGACGGCCACTTCATCTGTAAGAAATAGCAGATAAATCTTCTTTGTCTTCTTTTCTGCGTTCATGGGCTGAAACTCCCATGTACATTCTTTTTTTTTTTGCACTAGTGGGTTTTTACGTGTATGACCATTTTTGTCCCACCATTTAGGCAGCCATATGCTGCTTTAGGGGGATAACAGATAAATGACATCACATTTAGTGATTTACGTGCTTTAGACCTGAGTGATGTTCACGGTCTCACTGAGCGAGTCTCAAAACAGTTGCTCTTCTTTCAGTATGTGACAGGGTAAATCCAGGACTATGCCAACAACATACATTTTACTCATGGGCAACCACCACACATGTCAAAGCAGAACTAACCCTAATTTAGCTTTAATTTAAAAATTACTCACATCCTTTAACTTGCTCTGCTCTGGTACAGTAGCAGAACAATAAGTTGCCTCATGAGATCACCCCTCACCCTTCAGTGTTGAAAAGTTTATTAAATTTATTTCCTTTAGTAAATATTGCCTTTCTCGGATGCTGATTGCATTTCAGCCATTTGTTTGTTTGTTTGTTTGTTTGCTTAACGCCCAGCCGACCACGAAGGGCCATATCAGGGCGGTGCTGCTTTGACATATAACGTGCGCCACACACAAGACAGAAGTCGCAGCACAGGCTTCATGTCTCACCCAGTCACATTATTCTGACACCGGACCAACCAGTCCTAGCACTAACCCCATAATGCCAGACGCCAGGCGGAGCAGCCACTAGATTGCCAATTTTAAAGTCTTAGGTATGACCCGGCCGGGGTTCGAACCCACGACCTCCCGATCACGGGGCGGACGCCTTACCACTAGGCCAACCGTGCCGGTCATTTCAGCCATATCGCTGCACGAAAAAGGTCTTGCTTGGTGCAATAGCAGAATAATAAGTTTTGTCATTAGATCACACCTCAACCTTTAGTGTTAAAACACATGCCTGAAAAATTGTAAAGCCTTTTTCGGATGCTGTTTGTATTCTAGCGATATCGCTGCACACAAAAGGTCTTGATTTGCGTCGAAAGCAAATTACTCAAAGGCAGCAGGACCTCTTGCCATAACACAGGCTACGTGTTCAGCAGCCATGCTGCCTTCACTGGCGTATCATCTCTCATCTGGTCACAGAGCAAGAGACAGACATACATGCAGGCAGAAAGACAGACAGACAGAGGAAAGACAGACAGACAGAGGGAAGAGAGACAAACAGAGGATAAGCTCACAAGGTGTAGTAGAACTGGCCATCTCCACAGTACAGGCCACATGGTCAGAGGCAGTGTTGTCTTCCCTCGCATACCGCCTCTCCTCTCCAGTCACCAGATCACAAAACGTTCCCTTAGAAAATACAAGAAAGATGACCAAATAAGAGTCTTTTCAATATTGCCGAAGTGAAAGATGCTCTACCATTAGGCAAAAAAAAAAAAAAAAAAAATAGGTGTGGTTATGGTAACATAGCCCCAAAAAATAGGATAGGAAAGTAGGCAATCACTTTTTTTTTTAAAACTTTTTTTTCTAATGTGTACAAATTAAACTTACTTGACAGGGAAATAAGTGTGCGACTCGGGCGCTTTCGCTTTCATTGCGTTTTCTGCACTCGTTTTCTTGTGTGTGTTTTTTGTTTTTTTGACAAATGTAATAAAAAGTTATAGGGTCGGCCCCTAAAAATAGGGTAGGTCGGGTTACTGTAACCACACCTATTTTTTTTGTAGGCCTTATTAAAATGCAACTGAGGCTGAATTATTTTCTCAAAATGTTTACATCTAGAGCATTTCAAGACAAAAGTCCCCTTTCCTAGTTCGTGATGAGAAATTTCTGAACATATAACTGTTGGAGTATAAATTAGCCCGATTGTATAAAGTGAAGTGTCTAAGTTGTGTGTGAAGGTATGCATGGGGGCCGTAATAGAGAACACAACAAACAACTCAAAATGAACACTGACAAAAATGAAGTCAATGAACAAAAGATTTGTTGATTTGTGTATTTTTGCCAAAAATGTATATAGGTTAAACTTCACATACTGATAGTAAGCGTAGCATGGTCCAACAAGGACGGAAGTACAAAGCAAACTAAAGATCAAAACCAAAAGCTGTCAACTCACAGCATCATTGCTCTTTTGAAAGACTTCGGAGGCAAGCAGTTTCAGCGGTCCACAGTACACGCCAGTCTTTGCCGACAGAAATCGTTCTAACGCATGATGTGTCTTGCCACTGTTGGTTGGCCCAGCATGGAATATGATCTTTCTCTGTATGGCTCGCGCCTCGGGATACCTAAGAAAAAAGCACAAAATGAAAAATCAAACAAATTTAAATCTGCAACAAAAAGAGCAGAAAGGACAGTACATTATATATATATCTATATTTATATGCACATCAACAAAACCAACACCCCAAAACGTATTACAACATTCTTTTCAACTCCCCACAACTCTAACCATTTCTTGTACTTTGGTAAAAACTATTAAATTTCCATCTATTTCTAGGTGAGAGAAACAAAGGGAAGTAAGCGCTCTAAATGCATACCAGTTTATTACGACACGTGCAATAGAGTCAGTGAGAGTTATGTGGAACCAAGCTCCTGGCACCTGAGAGAATAACAAGCATTTGAATGAACAAGCGACTCTCATCACAAAAAATGTTATTTCTAGGTGAACAGCAGTTAAAAAGATGAACCCTGGTAATGGTACTTCTATTAAAGGCTGCCATATTCGTAGCGTTCATTAATTAATTCATATTGTTTACATGTGCCAATAATGTTATAAAACTGTACCTAAGGGGATATAATAACAATTGGCTGTAGCTTTCGAACACAGAAAAAATTATTTCAGTATTGCAAAGTGGTTTTGATAGTGTCGAATGTAAACAGAACAGTCTCAAACGCCATCTTTGGTTTACGAAACGTCACGAAATGACGTCAACGGTCTAAAAATAGCCCAAGTCCTGGAGAACTGTTGCTAAACAATGCAATAAAGAATTAATTATTTCTCGTAATTGGTAAGGACTTCAAAGCTAAAACTTTGCAGGAAGCTTAATTTATACATCCCCGCAACGATGGGAAAAGCCCTGGAAGTAATTAAACTAATTAAATAGGACTATGTCAGCCTTTAAGAGGCACACACAGGCCTTTGACTTTAGTTCATAACTAAATTCAAGTAACTTCTCCATCTTAACTTTTCCCAGCTGTTGGCTTCCATCAAAATTCTGTTACAGGGGTCAAAGCTAGCAATTCCATGACCATGCTGACAAAGTGACACAGAGAATAACTGAACTTTTCAACAGGATGAAGGTTTTGTGTTCCGTTAAAACTAAATTGATTGCAATAAGCAAACACAAACAACTGGAAAGCTTCTAATGCCGTATCCTGAGAAACAAGCAACACATTGCACACCATTTCCTTTCTTTCATTTTCATTACTTTATTGTCCCATCGCTGGGAAATTCGGGTCGCTTCCTCCCAGTGGAAAGCTAGCAGCAACGGAGTCGCGCTACCCAGGTGTCTGCGTGTTTAGGTGTATTCAGCCACCTGCACTTATGGCAGAATGACCAAGGTCTTTTACGTGCCATTGTGATGACACGGGGGTGGGACATGGCTTCCGTCTCTGGGTCTGCACATAAAGTTGACCCGTGTCCGCCCCGGCCCGAATTCGATCCTGCGACCTTCCATATGGCTCACCGATAAAAACGGAACATTTAAAAGTAATCAAACTAGTAAAACTGCTGAAATACAATGAAACAAGCCAAAAGTCTGACCAGTTAGCAGGCAGTCGCAGGTCACTGATTTTTCTCAGGTCCTCCATGCAGTCCAGGTGAGGGAAGATCTCTCTAGCATGACGCAGAAAGTATGGGAACAGATCGTCCACATGACCTGCATAAAAATGAACACCAAATGAAGTCAAAACAAAACGTGCATTTGGCAGGTGCCAAACAGGTAAGTTACACTAAGCAAGCTAACATGCAATGAGTTTGGAAAGTAGTCAAACATGCAACGTTTCGTACATATCATGTTTAGGCTATAACTATTAGTATAATGGAAACATAGAGGGTGGCATGTAAATTGTAATATGTACAACAGAAAAAGTTGGTGCCACACAACAAGCTATGCTTATATTAAGTGTGGTTATGTATTATGCATTCAGCTTTCTTTTCAGAATAGACATATCATCATGATTATCACAGCCAAGTGAGGCAGGGAATTATAATGACAACCTCTAAGAAACAAAGGGAAGTTGTTTTTCCTTGCAGTGTTTATTCTCTCAGGTTATAGGAGTTAGGACACTGGTTCTCTACAACTTTCAGTCTCACTTACTGTTGTTATATCCTTACAGCTCTTATCCCCCTTTGTTTCTTAGAGCTCATCACAACATCATCATCATCATTATCAAGATAAGCATACCTGCGCCCTGCAGAATATCACTGAGAACAACGTGAAGGTCTACGTGGAGTTGCTCAGATTCCACAACAAACTTGCGAAAACTCATGTAGGACTGGTGGAACAAGCGCTCTGCACACAGATAGTACAATCATAACATAAAAGTATGTATTCGGACTATTCCTAATATGTTGTTTAGAAGTTTAATAAAAATTTAACATATTAACTTATTATTAAATCCAACATACAAGACATACACTAAATTTGCAGTATTGTCAGTAGAAGATCAATGGCAAATGAGAAACATTGTCACTGTCACGATTAGGTGACATGGATCAAGTAAGTGTCACTCGGTGGGGTGCCTTCTCTTGGTCAATTGCGATAGAAAGCGCCTGTGCTTTCTGACAATGGGTGGGTTTTGCTGACAGCGCAGAACAAACACGGATATTGTGTCGCACGGATTTCACGGGGGTGATTTCTGCTGTCGAGGCAGGATTGTCGATAACTGAACTGGGGTATGTGACAGGGTGAGTCACGTGATTTTGTCAAGGTTGTCTGTCTGAGACATGTTAACTGGACACTCGAACACTCAGCGCTGGGGAGGACGGTCGTGTCTTATATTTCCTGCGAGCTTTGATGGATTTCATCGCTTTGATTTCAACGCGCCGTTCTGCATGTACAGGAGGGGCTCCAGGAAACTTCAGTTGAGACCACCTTCTCTCTTTTTACATGCGGTCTGACGGACGGGTCGTCAATTTCTCTTCGCCGTGCGGGGATGGTTCTTCACCGCATAAAGTATTCGGCAAGAGGTTGAATGGTGTGTCGCTGTTGACGAACAGAGGCCATTCAAAGGAGGAAGCGGTTTTTGCTTCCATGAGAGTGCTACATTCATAGGCTTTTTGAGGTAATAAATCATTATTTAACGCTGTTGACGAGTCTGTGTTTGTGGAATGAAATACTCTCTGTTGTTCTTTCCAGGTTAGCGCATAATTTGCTCTTTGTGACGCTAAAATACTAATCTGTATATGGTTTTTGCAGATATGGAGAGAAGGACGGAAAATGGCTGATTTGTTGTTGTAAAAGTCCGTTTGTGCAGGCCCACGTGCTCGATGAAATATGTCAGGGTGACATGTTTAAAGGTGGAGGTTGTTGGGTAGCTTGACATGTTTAGTGCACCGAGGCTTTTTGTTGCAGCCTTTCTTCATCTTCTACCGTTGCTGGCTGTTTTGCTGCCTATCTGCGGGACACTGTTAACTGCAGACGCTGTAACCGGGATCATCTGATATAACCAGCTAACCGGCTAACCAGCGACTGGGTGAGGCGCCTGATGTCTCCACTTTTCCCTGCTTCGTAACAACGCCAGCCGGCACTACATTCTACGGAGCAGTTGTGGAGACTATGAACAAATTACAGGCCGTCCACCCAGTGGCAAAACAAAGCTAAGTGCACCATGTCTTTGCACCCTGTTTACCACCGTTGTCATCTTTTATATTTGTGATTATATGCGAGTGGTGACAACGTGGGGTGTGTGACACCTGCATTAACCAGCACTTTAGGCAGATCAGTCATATTTCTTAGCTATACACGGGATCAGCGTGTTACTATAATTTTCTATATTCTAACTGGCATTTTGTCAGTGACCACTGATTTTACGTTTTGAACGTAAAAGAACATATTTTGAGTGAAGTCTCGAGGGAGGTGGCGAGTTATTACATAAACAGGCGTCTGAAACTTATACTTTTGTTGTTTCTATTTAATTGTATGACTGCGAGAGTGGATCGTGGTGTGGTTAGTTAGTTAGAAGTAACTAACCGTTTCATAATCACCTTATGTGATATAGTGAAACGTGACAGTCACTAATGCCTCTATGTGATGATAATGGTGACTGGCTAAAAAATCACCTAATTAACCCATTTTTTGTTTGAGACTATGTCTGCTCCTAACAAGACAAATCTTTAAATTGGTTATTTAGATTGTCGTGCTTATTGACTTAATTTTCAAAACAAGAGAGTTTTGATTCGTTTTTATCTGTTTAAGAGGCAATATATCCCAATTAAGCCTCAGGTGTCAGGTTTCCACGTCTCACTGAGTGAATCTCAAACGGTCGCCCATCTTTCAGTATGGGGTTATTTCAGCATGTGACGTACATCTTCTTCTTCTTCAGCGTTCCAGAAATTCTGGTGACGTGTGAGCTCGTTTGCCCATTTGGGTTCCCCACACTATACTCTGAGAACATCACCAGGCGGCAGCGACCGGGATTCGAACTCACGACCTCCCGATTAGGAGGCCGACGTCTTGCCACCACGCCACTGCGCCCGTCGTGACGTACATCACTTCCATGGGGTTAAGTCGGGGCTATGCCACAGTAGACTGAAGTTGAAGTTCTTACTGTCAAGTCCATGTTCTGCCGCGAGTGTCTTCACAACAGGTCTCCGGTAGAATTCATTCAGAAGTCTCAGCATATCCTCTGCAATGGAAGAACAAATGAGTGTATTCTATTTCTATATATATTATATATGAGGTTGTGTGCGAGTGAGCGACACGAGTATATGCGAGTAATTGGTTGTGTGCACTGTTCAGTATTTGCCACATTAAGGAGAGGGGTCGCTTGCCATCGTAGCGCGCTGTGGGCCGGCTGGGGGCGGGTTGCTTGCGAGGGCTGTATTTTGTACATTGATTATTTGATACATGTATAATTATTAAATGCGTCTCCAGGAATATGTTTAGTTTAAATCTTGTGTCGATACTATTTAATTCTGCCTCGCTATTAGCCATTGAGTAAAACTGTTTTATCACCATTGCTTTATTGTTGTTAATTCGTCTCCAGAAATATGTTTTGTTTTAATCTTGTGTCGATACTATTTAACTCTGCCTCGTTATTAGCCATTGAGTATAACTGTTTTATCACCATTGTTTTATTGTTGTTCTTTGGCCATTTACGTTGAATGACTTGTTATACATTGACATTGATAGTTTTATTCTTCTTCTTCTTCGTCGTTCGCTAGATAGTTTTATTATAAGAACCTTTTTTTTTAATTCCTATTAACTCGATGTTCTTTAACTATGTTTGTAAATTGTTAGAGGATCTTTTAGTAGAAGTGTTTAACTGTCGAAGCTGCTTTTACCTAAGAGACCGACTGTATATTGTGCTGTTGTACTTGTCAGACTTGATTGTACCAAGTCCTTCACATGTTGTAATGCGCTTAGAGCCAAATATTTTTGTTTTTTGTAAGGGATAGGCGCAATATAAATACACTTTATTATTATTATTATTATATAATTTATAAACCGTTGTTAAATTTAGAGGAATATAAATCTTGTTTTCAAGCACATATTCACACGCGCGCGCATGCTCACACACACACAAATGGAGAGAGAGAGAGAGAGAGAGAGAGAGAGAGAGAGAGAGAGAGAGAGAGAGAGAGAGAGAGAGAGAGAGAAGAGAGAGAGACAACTAGAGAGAGAGAGAAAAGAGAGAGACAACTAGAGAGAGAGAGAGGGAGAGATCGAGAGAGCACCTTTTTTCAAGTGTCCCGCGAGTTCAGCACCAACATTGATATCATCCGAAGAATGTTTTGGTTTGACAGTGACAGGCCGTATCAAACTACTGAAATCTTTGTCCTTGTTAGAAGATTTTAGGCGAATAGCTGATGTAACTGGGCTCAAGCACTTTAGCTGATAACTTTGTTTGGCTGTCAAAACTTGTCCCCTGAGACTGGTAATGCGTCGATACATCCTGGAAGCCATTTTACTGTCATGTGTAGCTTTATCGTTGACCATACAATGTGTGGCTTCCTCAAATGCGTGTAGACATCTAAATACCACTCAAGGGCAAGTTTCGGTTTCCCGTGCATGTTTCCAGGGCGCAGCCATGTTGGTTCAAACTGCGATGAAAATATTTTCGCATCATACACGTAGTCGTCAATTTGATATTAAATTGCTTCGGGATATGATATAACTTTAACTTTACGAACAAATCGAGATAAAAAAAAAGACAATCTTTGGATATTTAATCTATGGTCACGAATGACGAAACTAACGGAAGCATAGCAGCATGGCTTTGTAGCAAAGGCGGCAACATTTGTGTTTACAAAATGTCTGCAGTTGGAAGACAGATTGCTCGTTGAAAAGGCGTTTATCAGCAATCATGGGGTCTAAGGTACAGGCTTTCACTGGCAGAACCGTATGCAGTCATTAAAGATTAGATACGATTTAACTCTTAATGGGTAGGGTCAGATTTTACTCGCCACAAGCTAGATCTTGGCACGGTTTCCATCCTTTCTTTTCTGCAAGTTCAGACAAGCTCAGGCTTGTTTTAATGACTACTTACCAACTCAGGATTGTTTTCTCCCCTTGCTGTAAGTCCTATTGTATTCTTCTTGCCGCGGGCGAATTTGTTTACACTTAGGACACCGAAGGTATGTCTTGTCGAGTCTTAAGCCTAATGATGCATGAAATTGTGTTTATTGTTCAGGTGGCTTTGGGTATAAGTTATAACTTTGAATGCTCGGTCAGTTAACCATTCGTTCCGGGTACCATTACCAAGTACTGAAGTAGGGTGGGGAAAACGTGTTGCTCTCAGACAGTCGTGTTCAGTTTCAGTGACAAATGTGGATATGTGTACAAAAGCCAAAGATTACTATGTAAATGATAAGGGAGCTTTAAATCTGCAAGCTCTGTTTTGTGGTTTGCACAATTACTGCAAGTATGTCTGCCCAGTGCACAATTGTTTTCATTACAAACTATCATTCCATTGGTTAAGACTTCAAGGAGAAGTAAATGTTTGCAGGATGAGAACATACAGAAGTCATGATGATCGAAGCGCGCTTCATACAGCTTACACGACACAACTGACAGTGTCACAAGTCTCCAAAAATGACTGAATTGTCTCTTTTTGCAGAGTTTATTTCAGTATAAATGCACTAACTTACTAAGAGAAGATTAATCTCATTAGCCATTGCCATTTTGCTACACTTCTCCAGTGCAATTTTGAATAAGTAATTTTTGTGTACAACACTTAAGAAGTTAAGTTAAAAGGAGTTTTGATCAGTTTTGTACTTGTTATGTATGGTATCTATTCCAAACAATGTACTTCGAGTTGAATGATATTTATGTTGATTACTGACACATGCCTCTTATTACTGACAAACAACTGTTGTTTAGACTTTTGTACTGGTTATGTATCATTGTATCATGTATGGTTGCTAGCTTTCAAACATTGCACTTTAAGTTGAATGATACATGTTGATTACTGACACATGCCTCATATAAATTATAACAGACAAACAACTGCCTGTATACTTGTGATCCATTCTAACTTATGGAAAAACTGTTCTGATACAGACCCTAGACTTCACGTCGTGGTATGAGCTGCAGGCAGACACAGACTCTGATGAGGAGAGTGTGAGCTCCCACCTTGCCCTGCCCTTAGGCCACGGCACATACAGTCCTTATTCTACTGGCGGCACCAGGCACCAGGATCTGCAGCCGTCATCAGATGAAACTGCTACTCGTCACACTGGACGTGCTTCGTTGATTCAACAGCTGCTGGACGAGATGGACGATGCAAACCAGAAAATTGACCAGTTCTATGATGGCAAGAAGCCTCATGGAGGTAAGCTAAAAGATTGTGTTTGCACCTGTGAGATTAATATATTTATATAAACTAATGTGTGTGTGAGCTGTGCTTTGTATAAATTGCAAGCTGGTCAAAAGTTTTGAAACATGACCAAGTTTGTTTGTTTGTTTGCTTAACGCCCAGTCCACCACGAAGGGTGATCTCAGGGCGGTGCTGCTTTGACATTTAACGTGCGCCACACACAAGACAGAAGTCGCAGCACAGGCTTCATGTCTCACCCAGTCACATTATTCTGACACCGGACCAACCAGTCCTAGCACTAACCCCATAATGCCAGACACCAGGCGGAGCAGCCACTAGATTGCCAATTTTAAAGTCTTAGGTATGACCCGGCCGGGGTTCGAACCCACGACCTCCGACTCACTGGGCGGATGCCTTACCACTAGGCCACCGTGTTGCGGTCATGACCAAGTGAAGAGTGAATTTAACAATGACAGAAGTATGAATTCTTTGTTTTGGTAAGAGTAAGTCCAGCGATGAATCATGTAACTGTGAAAATGAAAGAAAAAGTTGGCTTGGAGTTGGAGCATTGGAGGATTCTTGAGGTTGTTATAAATCTAATATGCCTACCATGGTTTTAACATTTTCGTTCTGCAGGAACGAGTCTGGAAGAGTTTCCCTTCGGCCACAGGACAGCAGAAACAGATGAGAGCGGATGTGATGAAGTTGTTTCCTCGGCAATAGCAGAAGTCTCCAAAAACTTCATCACCGGCAACCTGTCGGCCGGCCCTCTGGCATCAGCAGAAAGTGATGAATCCCACATCTCCTCTGACAATGACTTCAGGCACCGCAGGGGTGCAGCCTACGCCAAGTACCCAGAAACCGCTGCAGGACTGTCCGACAATGACTGGAACCCATACGTCACTGAGTCGGACACCAACAACTCTCCCCGGCTGACAGGGGACCTAAGACCAGTGTCTATTCTCGCCAGCGGAGGTGACTCGAACTCGAAGATCAACTCCTTGGTGACGTCGTTCAACCCGCCCTTCTGCAGCACCAAGACAGGATCTGCCAGCAGGATTTCCAAGAGCAGCTTGCAGCTGATAGATTCCAGACCAGCTACAGACAGCTCTCTGCTACCCAGCGACATCAAGGAGACCTCTGCACTGAGCTCACGTAGCATTGCATCTTTCGCGCCTGACTCCTCCATCAGCCCACCCCAGCTGACCAGCTCCAAACTGTCTGAGTACAGTTTTGGGAGGGGTTCCTCTGAGGCTCAGCACTTTCCCAGCACCAGCGTGTCCCAGTACAGGGATTTGGCCGCTCGGAATCTACGGAAATGCTTCGAACGAACATCCTGGCCCCCCGAGTCAGTGTCATCAGGAAGAGCTTCCCAAGGTTCTGACGAAGGAACGGGAAGGGAGTTTGGCCAATCTCAATTTAAAACTGACAGTGGCATCGACTACACACGTGTAGAGGAGAGTTTTAAGCAGCTTAGCAGGTTTGTGGATGATGCAGATAAAAGCTCCTGGGAGATCAAGAGCAGCCTGCCTGGCCGAGAATACTTCTCAGATGCAGTGCATAACGCTCTGTCTACTGATGATCCGTCTGATGGAAAGCCTGCAGCTGAATGGGAGAGAGGAGGGAGAACCACCACAACATCTGGAGTTAACCCAACAAGCTATGGATCATATTTGACCAAGGATTTCTCTGTGGAGAGGTTTAGTGCAGACTCCAGAAGACAAAAAGGTGGAAAGGCTACAGAGAGGCCAGGGCTGACCAGAATCAGCAGAGACTCGGACGCACGAACCTCAGCCACCAATTCCAGCACAGAAACGGTCATTCCAGTATCAATGGTCAGCAATAAGGATCCGTCTCTGAAACACACCGACTACTTGACCGTCCAGGTGGACAAACTGCTGCAACAAACCGCCTACCTCACCAGCAGTTCCCGTGCCAAAGAGCGAGAGGAGGAGAAGGAAAAGAAAGGGACAGATACGGCAACCACTAGCCTGGACTACGATCGCTTGCACCGCGACCTGCAGGAAATCCAGGAAAGCCTTCACACCATGGGCCAGCCGGCGGTTGAGAGCCCACACCCTGCCACAACCTCAACCGCCAGCACTTTGCAGCCTCCCACCAACACAGCCAGCGCCAAGTCTGACAGCGATGATGCTGATATTGTCCCCAGCACCACCACCACTCCTGAACGCGGTCGACGACTGATGTGGGACTATGGAGGTGATCTGGGTTATGGCCAAGAAGGCATGATGAGTGACGTCACGGCAGAATCTTCTCCCCTGGACCCCCTGCACCCCAACAACAACAACAACAAGAACCAGTACACGTCGGATGGAGAAGAGACTCGAACCTCCAGCCTGGACCATGGAGGGGAAGAGGAGGAGCACCACGAGGACACGACCATGACCTTTGCTAACCAGGTGGGACAGGCTGCAGCCACTGCTAGGAATGGCCTTGACTTTGACGACCTTGTCTCCACTTTCAGGAACGAGTCGCGTGCCCTGGATACCAGATACCAGGCGGTGCTATCACAGGTGTGTCACTTTGTACATTTTTGTAGGTGTACTAACTGCTATGTCAGAATGTGTTTATCATTTCTTCCATGTCAAATATCAGTGCATAGGTCTGTGTTTCTTTTGTAGTTTAGAAATGTATATATCCAAATGAAAAGAAGTATTGACAAGACTTTAGCATTCTGAATGTCTCTCTGTGTTGTAACTTGTATTCTTCATTCGAATTTTTGTTTCTGTATTTATTTTCATCCTGGTTTACTTCAAGTTCAACTTTTTTTGAGGGTATTTTAGTTTGTATTTATTCCGGATGATTTCTTTTCATTTTTTTAGTTTTTAGTTTTTAGATTTGTACAAAGGTGTTGAATTACTGATGTTAGTTAACTTCTCAACATTTTTCTTGCTTTGATTCTGTTTTCACTTCTTTTTTTCTTTGCCCTTTTTGTTTTGCATGATCGTTGCGTGCTGACTTGTGTTGTTTGTGTTGGTGGCTGACCAGGGCATGGCGGACAAGGTCATCAACATTCTGACCAGCACAAACCCTGATCAACAGGCCCAGGGGATCCTGTCACAGGTCAGTGCTGAGGAACGAGAAAGGAGGCACCGGATCTCGTCACAGGCTCAGGGCGATCGCTTGGATGGGAGCTACGCATCTTCCCTCAGCAGCACCCTCCTAGCCTCCAAGAGTGACGATCCTGTGAGGAAAAGACTGGACTTGTCATCACTGAGCGACTCCGCAGAGAACAGCCAACTTCTGCAGTCCTTCTTCGAGTCACAGCCCAAGTTGGAAGCAGCTTTTTCGGCCACAACTTTCGCTCAGACGCTGATCTCAGAACAGATGAAGAAGATGGCTGACAGGACGTTCAACCACAGCCTTGAACTTCGCACGCCTGTACATCAAGAGCTGCAGTGTTACCCTGTCTACAGCACTCAGCGCGACCAGCCACAGTATCAGCAACTTCAGGCACAGCTGCATCAACAACTCCAGCAACAACAACAGCAGAGAGGAGAACAAGCGGCAGCCAAGGCAGCATCAGAGAAGGAGAGAGGGGCAGGAGCTGCAAAGAGGTGAGTACAATATCTTAGTTTTGGGTTGCGGTTCAATGTAAATTAATGTAATACAGGCATGTAATTTCTCAGATTGAGATTATAAAGTTAATTTGATTTGATGTAGTAAAGGATTGTATCTTATAGACTGACAAGTTTCATATTAACAGGTGTGATGTTTTGCTCTTTTATGAATCGCATCTAATTGTAAAATGTTTTGCGTTTTCCCCCTCCTAGTCCAAGAGGAGAGTCAGCAGAGAAACAGTTGGAGTCACTGAATTTGGAGGAAAAGGCAAAGGTCTCAGGAGGTAAGTCTAGTGCTTGTCAGTGTGTTTTTCTAACTTTTGTTTTCTAATTCGGAATGATGATGAAAAGTGAAAGTATTATTCTAATTGTCAGTCTAGAATATTTTTGTTCTAACAATGTGTTTAACCGGCACGGTTGGCCTAGTGGTAAGGCGTCCGCCCCGTGATCGGGAGGTCGTGGGTTCGAACCCCGGCCGGGTCATACCTAAGACTTTAAAATTGGCAATCTAGTGGCTGCTCCGCCTGGTGTCTGGCATTATGGGGTTAGTGCTAGGACTGGTTGGTCCGGTGTCAGAATAATGTGACTGGGTGAGACATGAAGCCTGTGCTGCGACTTCTGTCTTGTGTGTGGCGCACGTTATGTCAAAGCAGCACCGCCCTGATATGGCCCTTCGTGGTCGGCTGGGCGTTAAGCAAAGAAACAAACAAACCAATGTGTTTTGTCCAACCAAACTTTATGCTTAGAGGCATTACAAATAAAGCTTTTTATATTGATTGAACGATGGATTTCCTTTCTTTGAGCCATGTGAGGTTAGAGACCGCCGAAAGGCCATATTTAGATGGCTGGCCAAGACTACAAAATGTGCCTGTTTGTGTGCTTTCAATTGTAAAAAATAAAAGGAATTCTAACAGAAATAGATCAATACATAATGTTGTAAATAATTTTGACCAAACTATGATATTTGGCACAGATCTTGACAGTCATTGTTTTCCTTGACTGCTAGCGCAGAACAATGACTGTCTCAGTCTGTGTAAAATATATCTTGGTCAAAAATGAAATAAATAATATTTGAATGATTAAAATCGTTGTTTTCTTTATCAGGGTCTGGGGATGAGAGTCCTGGTGGTGGCACTTCACCTGCTGATTCTGACAAGAGCTCTGAACTTCGCAGCAGAGGGAAATATCGCCCTTACAGGTATGACTGATTTTCTGTGACATGGGAAAAAAATAATGACAAGACTCGGAGATGCAAAAGCTTTTTTTTCTTCTCCATATGCGCTCTTCCGTGTCTGGATTTTAAAGCATCATTGACATTGACAAATGATAGGTATTGATTCAATTGAAATCAAATGCATGAATGTTTTGCAAGGGTATGATCTGTGAATACAATGAATACAGTGGAACCCCTTTTTAAGACCCTCCTTTCTAAGACCCTCCTTTCTAAGACCCTCCTTTCTGAGACCTTCCTTTCTAAGACCCTCCTTTCTAAGACCCTCCTTTCTAAGACCCTCCTTTCTAAGACCTTCCTTTCTAAGACCCTCCTTTCTAAGACCCTCCTTTTTAAGACCCTCCTTTCTAAGACCCTCCTTTCTAAGACCCTCCTTTCTAAGACCCTCCTTTCTGAGACCCTCCTTTCTAAGACCCTCCTTTCTAAGACCCTCCTTTCTAAGTTGTTTTGTTCATAACCTCTGTAAATGTACCTTCAATTTAAGATTCCCTCCCTCTTAAGACCCCATTTTTCTGGGAAAAGGTTGGTTCCACTGTACCACAGTCATTTTCACTGCAGTGATTTCTATGGAAAGGGGAGGGGAGAAAGGAAGTGCTCTCCAGATTGCTGAGGTTAGTTTGTTCCACATTCGCTTCTTCAGACGTTCACTTCTGTTGTGCATACAAATGCCGCCATATTCTTCGGGGCTGCCAGGTCGCCAAACAGCTTCTCCTGCAGGGGGGTCTCATCCGGCCATGAGTTTGTTGCGAAAACCTTTACTTCCGTGTTGCTTTTATTTGGGTGACTTTTACATTGATATTTGTTTGTCTCTCAGGCCTGCTGGCAGCCAGGATGTGTACTACACAGAGAGCGACACAGCGTCAGTGGCAGAGAGTATCACCACAGTGGAAAGCACACACACAGGTGAGCCCATTGCATGATACATTCCTGAGTAAGTTATGCTGCCATCACAGGTGATTGTAATGTCTAGGACTGAAAGACTATTTAAACAGCTTCCAGTAAACTGGGGAGATTATTTGTATGCGTTGCCTATGTATGCGTTATTGTCACCATGTCTTAACTATGAATGTTTTTATGGTTGTAAAACAAGTTGAACTTGAAGCCTGTCTTTTGATAGTTTATTTTCTTTTTGAGAAAAAACAGCAAAAACGTTTCTTTGATGTAATTAGGTCAGTAGAATTTTGGAGACTGGAAATAGATCCAGTGCTTTTAGCTCTGAAATTGACATTTGTTTGTGTATGTAGCAAAGTATTACTAGTGTTTTGATGGAATACTTGTAAAGTTGTATGGAAAAGTATCATAATATTAAGGGGAAAAAAACCCTCTGTTCTTCATGATCAATCTATTTGTTTCATTTTAATTACTTCAAAAACATTCTTCAGCCAGGCAGCACATAATCATGGATACTAAACCAACCATATGTGACCCTCCACCACGAAATGAGTCGCATGTCACCTTTGCATGATTTTCATATTTTTACATTTTCCTATTGAGTTTTTTATGCTCTATCCAGTGGTGAAAACCGTTTTAGAAAAGAGCGAAAACTGTTTGAGTTACAAGCCTGTGACTATGGTGACCCTCACACTGTTACTAGACACTCCCCGGACTTATGTTAAGCCTAGCGCAGAACCGCGCGAGGTGACATGCGACTCATTTCGTGGTGGAGGGTCACATATTGTTTACAAGGATGAATGTCGAATGTTCACATTTTAATTATTCTCTCAGGTGCCAGGAGACTGGTTGCACATAACTCTCACTTACTCTTGTTGCATATGCAGCTATATTTAGAGAGCTTATGTCCCTTTGTTTATTGGATCATATTTTTTACACTCAGGTTCTGATGATGCCATGGGACCGTACTTCCCGAGCAGTGTTCTTGGCAGTCGCCAGGATCCTGCAGGAGACGACAAAGGGTTGTACAGCAAGCGCGGCAAGCCTGCAGGACCAGCAGGCTCTAGTGTTGACCTGCCCTTGCCTACCATACAGGAGAGGGCCACACCCGTAAGTTCTGTTAAAATGGCAGGAGAAGTATTGTAGTGTTGCAGTTGCTGACTATTTTTGATGGTGTGAATGTTGCCAAGACATTTGATGGAGATGATATAAATGCCATGAAGAGGAGGACGGCTTTGGTAACTTTTGACTGTGTCGACATCGGTGTGTGTGTGTCCCCGCGGGTTAGGGGGAGTCCCATATTGGTTGGGACGAGAAAGAATTTACCTGATGCTCCCCAGCATGTCGTAAGAGGCGACTAACGGATTCTGTTTCTCCTTTTACCCTTGTTAAGTGTTTCTTGTATAGAATATAGTCAATTTTTGTAAAGATTTTAGTCAAGCAGTATGTAAGAAATGTTAAGTCCTTTGTACTGGAAACTTGCATTCTCCCAGTAAGGTAATATATTGTACTACGTTGCAAGCCCCTGGAGCAAATTTTTGATTAGTGCTTTTGTGAACAAGAAACAATTAACAAGTGGCTCTATCCCATCTCCCCCCTTCCCCCGTTGCGATATAACCTTCGTGGTGGAAAACGACGTAAAACACCAAATAAAGAAAGAAAGTGTGTGTGTGTGTGTGTGTGTGTGTGTGTGTGTGTGTGTGTGTGTGTGTGTGTGTGTGTGTGTGTGTGTGTGTCCAGCAACACAGGCTCAAGCATCCACATCAGTATGTTTGTTTGTGTGTTAAGCAACATAGATAGGAATTCACACATTTTATAGACATTTCTGTGATTCACTGATTGTGTTTTTCCTCCGAAAACGGCGTATGGCTGCCTAAATGGCGGGGTAAAAAACGGTCATACACGTAAAATTCCACTCGTGCAAAAAAAAAAACCACGAGTGTACGTGGGAGTTTCAGCTCACGAACGCAGAAGAAGAAGAAGACTGATTGTGTTTTATTTCAAAAGTTGTCTGTGGTGCTTGGTTGCAAAATGACAATCCACTGGATACTGTTCAGTAATTGAACACTGCGGAATGTATTTCCAACACTTTCGTCATTGTCATATTTTTAAAAGCGTCAAACTGTCAGTGTCATCCTTTCCACTGTGTCACAGGACCCAAGAGAACGCTCGTCCTCAGACAGTAGCAGCAGGACAGTCACGGGGCAAGCTGAAGGGGGCAGAATGAATCCTGCATCTGCAAGTGGCACGTCAGTGCCTGGCGCCAACCCCTCTGTCAGTGAAGTCATGGCCAGGCGTCAGGCCAGGGTGGATGACATTCTGCGTGAAAAAGACTCTGCTAGAAAGGTATGGGACTGTGCAGGGAAACGTGTATGGCCTGTGGATGTATTGAGCCATTGTCTGTGTGGTGGTGCCTTCCTCTGTTTTCACTGCTGTTAATAGAGTCTTGGAGCAATTTTCTGTGCCATGAGCAAGCAACAAAGATGGTACTACTTATCGTCTACTTTAAGTAAATATAGTGGTCGCTTGGGCAAATCAGCACTGAATTTGGGCTGAATTTTGATAGATGTTTGTTTTGGGGGGAGGGGGGGGTGGTACAAACATTCTGGAAAGTTTTCATCATGTGAACGGTTTACCACAGCAAGATGATTTTCAACTGACTTCTTCCTTCGGGTTGGGAAGCAAAGCAAAGAAAACCAATTGTACAGTTTATGCAAACTAAATGTAGCGTTCAGCCAGTGATGCAGGTGATAAATCTTTTTGCTTAGTTTGTTTACAAAAGTCAGCTATTCAGGTCAGGCACAAGATCCCGTCAGTTACAGACTGGCAGTTGCACAGGAGTCAGGTATAACATTATGGACTTTCTTTACAATTCCAACACAGGTGCCAGCATCAGAATCAGCGGATAAGGACCCTCTGGAGAAGACCAAAGGCGAGGAGATGCTGGAAGCCTACAGGGCGCAGAAAACAGATCCGCTGCGGGCTCGAACCCCATCCCCTCAACCCTCAAAGATCCCTGTGCGCGGGCCACCGCTGGACTACAGTGCAGCATTGCGCAGCAAACAGGAGGATGAGCTGAGGCTGAAGGCCGGACTGGATAGTGCGGATGGAGACATATGTGGACATGATGTGAGTTGTTTGATATAGTGGAAGCCGCTTTATAAGCCCCCCCGCCTCCCCACCTAATTTAGGACTTCCTCCCGTATAAGACCTTGACCTTGTTTCTTCACATTTCACCTCTGCAATTTTACCCCCATTAAAATTAGACTTACTACATTTTAACACTTTCTACCCCACCTATGTTGACCAAGTTTTTTTTAGCCAAGACCAGCTGTGCTGCAGCAGGTCACTCAGAATTGTAGTAACTGTGCAGTAACTGTGTATCAACACGCTGGAATGCAGGCGTTAGATCGACGTTACAGGAAGTGACTGAAGCTAACAGTCTGAGCGGATATATCTGTACCTGGACAGATAGAGCCATACGAGCGGGTACGGATATATCCGTACCTGGGAGACAATGAGTTAAGACTTGATTTTCTTAGATTTTTGGAGGTCCTAAAAGGGGGGTTGCATTGTACACTATTGTTTCACAGCTGTGAAGACTACTGCCCTCTTCAAACAAAGTTCATGTGTTGGGTTACTGGCTTTGTTGATGTCCCTTCAAATTTGGTCTGTTTTGACAGTCTGGTATATATATATATATATATATGAGAGTATGTGGGTGTATGTTTGTGATAGTAATAAGCTTTGACATTTTAATTGAAGGATTTTTGTTTTCATTTGCAGGTTAACGCACCCTCCTCATTGACTGACAGACCAACGAGGTATGTTACATCCTCTTATAAAAGTCTGTTCAAATAATGTTTTTATTTTTTTCCCCATTTTCTTTCTCCAACCCTTCTTACTCAATTCAGCCCTCCTCCTTTCCTGCTATTTTATTGGTCCTGTGTCCTCCCACACCATTTTGAAATTCTGCTTGAAATCCCCCCCCCCCCCTCCCACCCCCTTTCCATAACCTATCCATTCTTTCTTCCTCTTAACTTTTTCCTTAGATCCGCATTCACTTTATTTTGAATTTCCCTTCTCATCCACCTTTTTTCCCCCTACCATTTCTCTTCCTGGTTTACACAGCAAGTCTTCACACGATATACTCTTGTTGTTTTCAGACTGAACGCTGACAAGCGTGATTCAGACCCGGACGACAGTACCGAGATACACCTGCTGAAAGCCATTGACGCTGAGCTGGAAACTGAAATCCTGGAGAGGCACCATACAGAATCCTCGTCCGATCAGAATGACAACGCCTCAGGAAACCGTCACCAGGAGAGTTCAGACCCCAAAGACACCAGAGCCTCAGACAGACCGACAGCAAGCAGAAGCGAGGAAACAGCCTATTCAAGACCAGGGAACCCTTCACGAGGGGAGAGTTCAAGGTCACAGAGAGCCTCGGACAGACCGACAACAAGCAGAACAGAGGAAACAGCATATTCAAGACAAGAGAACCCTTCACGAGGGGAGAGTTCAAGGTCACAGAGAGCCTCGGACAGACCGACAACAAGCAGAACAGAGGAAACAGCATATTCAAGACAAGAGAACCCTTCACGAGGGGAGAGTTCAAGGTCACAGAGAGCCACAGCCAGACCGACATCAAGCAGAACCCAGGAAACAGCATATTCAATACAAGGGAACCCTTCACGAGGGGAGAGTTCAAGGTCACACGACACGGAACGAGAACGCCGGTGGCGGGAGGCAGAGGCAGTGGTCCAGAAGGAGCAGGGGAGACTGGAGATCGACAAAGGTCAGGCTGACAAGCGTCACGAAAAAACGGCCCTTCTGCAGCAGAAGCGACAAGAGGCGGGCAGGGAAGCAGCCAAAATGTTCTCCCAGCGAGCTCAGGGTAGGCAGGAGGTGGACCAGGCACGTGCAAACAAGCGCAGAGAAGAGGAGAAGATGGATCGACGGAGACTGAAAGAGCTGCAGGATACCATCGCCCACAGTCCCAGAAGCGCTGCGAGGATTGCTGCTGGGGAGAGGGACGTGGACCAAGGTGTCGCTGCCAAACGCAGAGAAGAATCGGAGCTGGAGAGGCGCTCTCTGGAAGTACAGATCACCCGTGAAAGGGAGACCATGCAGGCGGCCCGGCTGGTCAGGGAACAGGAGCTGCGGGAAACGGTGGTGCGCAGAGAACTGACGGTAAGGGAGGCGGAAGCAAGGAGGCAAGCGAGTATGCAGCGAGAGGTGGAACTCCGACGCGAGCGAGAGTTAATTGCCTCAAGGAGAGGGGCTGAGCTGAGAGCTGTAAGGGAGGCAGATGCTCGTCAAGAGCCTGACACCCGAGGAGCTGAACAGCAAAACGAGGAGACACTCAATAGAGATGCAGAGTTGCGCAGAGCGATCATTCAGCAGAGAGAAGCGGAGCTACAGGAGAACGCAGAGAGAGAAGCAGGTCTGCACAGGATAGCTGACGTGCGACTGGCAGCGGAGATAGAGGAAGAGGCAGAGCAGAGAAGGCAGCTTGATGCTGCAGCTGTGACAGAAGATGCCCTGAGTAGGGAGGTCAGACGAGCCAGGGAACTAGCCCGTCAACGCCAAGACCCGCTACGGGAAGCAGAGCGACAGAGAGAAGCGGAAGAGGCCATTGCCAGAGCTGGTGGAGGTCAGGAACCCATGACAGACGCTCAGAAAGAAGCTGACAAGGAGATGCAGCAGAGGGGACACGAGCTGCCACGACAGCGGGAAACGCAAGAAGCTATCGACCGCAAGCCCTTGAGTCACCGCGCCCAGCTCCTGCGTGAAGCTCTCGAGAAAGAAGCTGCCTATCAGGGTCGACCTGACCTTCACTTCATGTGGGAGCGTTTCCTGGCTGGCTCGAACGTCGGCCAAGAACCTGACTCCTCCCTGAGCTCGGAGAAGCTGACGGAGCTGGCGGACCTGATGCGAGATCCCACTCATCACCTGGTTCACTCCTTCCTCTCCCAGCGCCAGATGCAGCACCAGCAGGACATGCTGCGGGCGGAAGCTCAGCGAGAAGCCGTGCGGCGGAGAGAGGAGGACAGTCAACTCTTGGATGAGGAGAGTGCGGCATTGGAGAGAGAACTCAGACGCCAGGATGCCAGACAGCAGCAGCACCGACAGTCCAGCGAGGAAGAGAGCAACGGCAGTTATGGAGAGATCATCCAGCAGCGAGAGAGGGATCGCCTGAGGCGTCGTGAGATTCGCACCCAGCGCAAGAAGCAAGGCAAGCCCCTGTCCCCATCAAAATCCCTGCCGTCCATGCATCAACCCCCGAGTCCTGACAGGGGCGGGGATACCATGGAAACGCTGTATTCCATCCCCGAGGACACAGGCATGACACCTCAAAAGTCAAGGTCACCCCACAGGTCACAGTCTCAGAACCACAACCACAACCACCCGCATCGGAGATCACACGTCATTGACCCTAACATGGTTAAACTGCGGGAGCGCATCACCCAGCAGCGACAGAAGATCGGCCATGAGCGTGTGAAGGAGATCAAACGCCTACAGAAGCTGGAGAGGCTGAAAGCCTTGCTGCTCGCCAAGCGCACAGGGTTGTTGGACGACTCGACCGTTGCCGCACACCTTGCCACCATTTCTTCAACCTCCGCTTCGTCTGAGGGCTCTGTCGCAGCCCTTAGCCAGGTGTCCTTGGTAGCGTCGGAGTTGTCGGACAACACCACCACTGCTAAAGACAGCAGCACAGAAATGCGAAAAATCAGGTTTGGTCACAGTCCTGTGGAGAGACGGAGAACTGAGGTCAGTTACCATGACAACGACTCCGTGGACACGGATGAGTTCATACAGCTGCTGGAGGACTCCTGCTCTCAGACGGAGAGCGAACACAGCATCAGGATTAACAGGCGTGGCCATGGCGTCCGAGACAGTCACAGCCAGTCCCACAAGCGCCTTAGCCCCAGCACCCAGCCTTCCAAACAAGGTGGGAAGTGCCTGAAGCTTCACCAGATGTACTCGCCCTACAAACGTGGAGAGGTCTTCAAGCCCACTAAGAAGTCAAGACGATCTGAGGTTCAGTTCGAAGGAGTAGACAGCAAGACCAGGGATTTCGGAGCCATGTACCCATCACCCAAACAACCACAAAAGAATCACAACGTAAGAGTCAGAGTGAGCTCCAGACAGGTCTCACAGGGTGTCCAGACATCTCCCAAGAGAACACATTCCACCTCGTCGCCGTACCAAGACCGCCCTGCTGTCCCGGCGCCAACAATGAATCAAGGTCGAGGAATGCAGACCAGAGGAAGACAAGCTTCAACTCCTCAAGGGAGACAATCCTCTTCTTCACAGAGAACAGCTGCAGCAGCACATGGAGAGATTCAGGGCGGCAAAATGCCGAGGCAGTCTCGCAGTGTCAGTCCAGAGTTTGACAGCAGGCAGGTGGCGGCCTGTTTGTCTCCTGACAGGGATCGGCCACGCAGCGCATCATCTTCCAGATCGGACCTGCACAGGTGAGAGATTATTTTATTTTATTGTCTTGCATTTATTTACAATGTCACAAAGGAAATCATATATTTGTACAATGTCTCACACTTTTGAGGCAGCTACAAGTGAGAGATGGTTTAACTGTCTTGCATTTAATTACATATTCTTACCCAACTCACATAGATAGCAATAACTTCATGTTGTTGCTAAGGTATTGAAGCACTCATCCGTGGTAACACGGGAGGTAACTCTTAAAAACGAAACTCTACACCATATAAGGCAAGGTCCATGGTAGTTACCTCCCCTACCGATGTCCTGCGCATGCGCCGGACATACACCGGTGACACTCATTCCTTTTCCTTCAACCCACGTTGCATGACGTGTTTGAGGTGCTCAGGCTTTTTCTTAAGCCTATCTTTCAGGGAAGGCCATCGAATCTTGGTAACATATCAACGTCCTTCTTCACTTCTTCAGGAATCGGTGAGAGCGTTCCTTTTTTGTATAACGAGAAGATTTCTTAGCGTTTTTGAAAGTTTTGCCACTTGTCTTTTGTAACAGTGGTCCGCCAGAAATCCCATAGGGGTTCAACGTCTTCGATTTACACGTCACATTGGCTGGCTTGGACCAAATGGCATAATGTTAACGGAAAGAACTCCACTTCTTCTCGTTCAATGCAGGTGGCGAACCACCTATCCTGGCTTTCCGGCCAGGGAATTTTCCCCTACTTCTTTGAAGTAAGACGATACGCGATATCGGTTACACTGAAACAGCTAGGTCGCACTATTTCACTTGGGGGCGTTATCGCCAGTGTGATTAAGGGATCCTCCCTTCGGTTTGCTGAAAACAAATCTCCCGTCCCAACTTGGGATTTGCTCCTAGTTTTGGAGTGATTGAGATCGGATTCTTTGAGCAGTTACAAAAGCTAGCCTTGCTAATCTAACACGGAAAGCGGTCATGCTTACTCTACTAGCTTCTTCTAGAAGTGGGAGTAAGTGCATTGTCTGTCTGGTTTTGCTATAGACATCTCTTTGGAGAAAGACGGATCTATGGCGCTGCACGGCTGTTTCCCGCAACAGTGGGGATGAATAGTTAGTTTCCAGTTGAGCCGTGTCTGTATGCTGCGCTGTGTGCCAGTCTTTACGCGGCTGGAGGCACGCACTGTGATGAGTCACGCTGGGTTAATGCTACAGGCAATCTCCCGCTGTCTTTGTGAATAAACTGATTGGCCTTGTTTTTCACTTGTGTTGCTCTATGCGTTTATTAATCAGTACTAAAACATTCATAATCTTAAAGTACACCTTTTGCCCTACACGCTCATATAAAATGTATAAGAATTGACCATGGTTGTGTGCATAAGCTTGCATTTGAATAAAGGTAAATGTTTGCGACCGTGTTGTGTTGTCTTCGTTTTCTGAAAATATCATCAACTTCCATCGTCCGTGGACATTGCATCGCAAAAAACACTATTAAAATGTGTACACCCCCGCAAAGCATAGCATGTGTAGAACAAGCACAGCCTCATTATTTTCCCAAGCGGTGAAAGGGTGTTGATGGCGAGGTGCGATAAAAGGTCAGCGTGGCGCCACACCTCGGCTAATGTTTATAGTCTTGTCAGCTCGCTTGTCTCTGCAGGGGCCAGAGTTTATCTCTGAAATGTAAATTGTTTTTAAGTAAAAAGCGGCGCATCCGGCCCGCTAACGATATATATCACTTCCATCGTGGACGTTGTTCACCGGGCATGTATTCTGAATAAAAGTAAAACCAGAATATGTGATATGCTTCATATAGTGTTTCTTATTGACTCAAAAGTGACTCGGTGTTTGATTTGACCTCCGCTAAGCCAGCAGTGTTAATCCGATGCTAGTGTCAGTATCTCAGGTGGCACACATGATTTTGATTGCGTATGTTTTATTTCTTTTCTCATTCTCTATGTGTCTCATGAAGACTACTATCAGCGTGTAGTGAAATGTTACGCGGTTTAGTGAAGTGAGTACCACCCGTGTAATGGCAAATAAAGCGGACCAAGTGCATACAGAACAGTTACATGAACAGAGACTACATTCTCTACAGCCTCGGATATAATGTATTATGTTATCGCAAAACCGATCTGAGAATTCAATGCTTTGCATCGGATACTTGAAATGTGACTGCAAACTTTCTGTGTTTTTGAAACAATTTGTGCTCCATAATAACAGTATGTTATAATTAACACTAACGCGGCCACGTCTAAGTGTGAGGTGTATCAGTATGTACCCAAACAGTGATTGATTCACTTTATATCTTTGTTTTGACAAGGACTATTTTGTAGCCAGCAAATCATACAGATCGCACTTGTGTCAGTGACAAAATGGGTGAGGTGGAGTATCAGCAGCAAGATTACTGGTTCTCGTGACATACTGTGTAGGTCTGTCCGAACTGTGTTGTGTCTTTCTCCCTGCGCTGTTTACTGCCCGCACGGCGCGCGCAGCCAAAACGGTGTAGTTTCAATGGAGTACAAGCCGCGACGCATCAGCTTTACTGGCTGCATTCCCCACCCTCCTGCTGTCACCCCCTTCACCGCTTGAGCAATGTGGTAAGCTGAACTTGTTTTAGGCATGTTGAACTTAAAGTGTGTGTTATTTTCTTGATGTACGTACTGCGATGCGCTGTCGAGGAGTGATGGAACTTGACCGAATTTTCATAAACAATGAAAAACGCAATGCTTGGTTCGGTGCGTATCTTTATTCACATGCATCTTGACAAACACATATACAGTCAATGCTATGTAGGCCAGAGTGTGTACTTTCCAGTTATGTGTATTTTACTACGATGTGATGAACGCGCCGAGCACAAATAGTGAAACACAAAACTTATCATTCTTTATGGGTTTTGAGTGGGAGCGTATCCACCGCTGTCCACAGCTGTGTTATTTATAGAGGCAACTGGCTCTGCGGAAAAAGCTCTCTGCACTGGCGCGCTCAGCGCTGGCAGGCACAGAAACTCTGTGTCAGCTGCGAAACAGCCGTGGCTTAGGTTTCGTTCAAATTTTCTCGCAAATGAGCAGAAACCGGATAAACCAGCTTCGATAATACAATTCAAACCGCTGAGCAATATTTCGGCTCCATTAGAGCCATAATTAACCAATGGGCCATTTCGAGTTTTGAAAGCTTTTCTGACTCGCACTGATCCGTTTAGATCACCAAAACATAGGCTCTTGTTCATATCCATCAACAATGGTAGAGGCAATGACTTAGTGAAGTCACCCTTAGCTAGATGGACTGCCTCATTGATTAGGCATGCCTACAAGTGATGGCAAGAAAAGGGGGGGGGGGGGGGGCAGTCAGTCCTCCCTCTTCAGGCAGCACGGACTCTAGAAGTCAGAGTGTGGGCCTCTTCTTTAGCTGTACTCAAGTATGGAAGACTTGCAGAAGTTATGTATGCAGCTTATTGGACGTCCAAGTACGTATTCATGAATTTCTATCTGCGGGATATATCAAGTACCCGCCATTATAGTACACATGGTCTGCCGGCTATAGTTGCTGCCGGGCAAGTACTTACAAGATATTGACTGTGATTATTTCCCCACCACCTAAATTAACAATCTGCTATCTATGTGAGTTGGGTAAGAATATGTAATTTAATATAAAGTTTCAAAAGTAAACTTTGATTTAATTAATATACTTACCAACTCACATACTGAATTCCCTCCCAACCTGCCCCGCATATTGTGTTTAAAGGGGTATGTGTTTCAGAACGGAATGAGTGTCACCGGTGTATGTCCGGCGCATGCGCAGGACATCGGTAGGGGAGGTTACTACCATGGACCATGCCTTATATGGTGTAGAGTTTCGTTTTTAAGAGTTACTTCCCGTGTTACCACGGATGAGTGCTTCAATACCTTAGCAACAAAATGAAGTTATTGCTATCTATGTGAGTTGGTAAGTATATTAAATAAATCAATATATTTATTTACTGTGTCACACGATTTCAGCGTAGCATGCTACAATTTTGCAGCAATTGCTACGCTGCTACACTAAGCCCAGAACTGCTACGCTGATACAAAAAATTACAAGCATGCAAAAAGTCCACTTATCACTTGACAATCGGCAGCAGTCAGTAAAAACTGCGCTTGTGATGGAAAGGTCTCATCCAATCAGGGGATGGTTTTGTCGTACATCCAATCGAGAACGTCGTTTCTCCTTTTCGTGTTTAGTCTAGGTTAGCGTATTCTAATTGATTGACTTGGAACACGTTCTTGGACGTGTGGGATACTGAGACACTGTCTCCCACTTGCCGCCAAGTCGACATGTCGCGATGTCTGATTGTGACACGGACAAAACAGGGGAAGAAAAAAGTCCAATGCAAACCTCGTATAATGCGGGTGTGCAATTCAAATTCAAGACATTGGTACTCTTAAAAACCAATTGCTACTCTGAAAATTCCAAAATGCAGTATTTTGCTACTCTTTGGGCTTCACAGGGGTTGGCAGCTATTATCACAAAGGAAATGCTATATTTGTACATTTTTTTCAAGCTTTTTGTTGTTGTTTATACCAAGGCAAGAGTGTGTTATAATAGTATTTATATTTGATTTGAATCATTTTGCAGTTTGCACACAAGTAAAGTACATGTAAAAAAAAAAAGTTGATGATCTCATCCAGGACTAAAACTGTGAAACAAAACTGCTATGCTGACTTGGTTATAGAATGCAGAGGCGACCAGCTGCGGCAGGACATAGAGAGATTCAGGGCGGCAAAATGCCGAGGCAGTCTCGCAGTGTCAGTCCAGAGTTTGACAGCAGGCAGGTGGCGGCCTGTTTGTCACCTGACAGGGATCGGCCACGCAGCGCTTCACCTTCCAGATCGGACCTGCACAGGTGAGAGATTATTATATTGTCTTGCATTTATTTACAATGTCACAAAGGAAATCATATATTTGTACAATGTCTCACACTTTTGAGGCAGCTACAAGTGAGAGATGGTTTAACTGTCTTGCATATTTACTGTGTCACAAAGGAAATGATATATTTGTACATTTTTGTCAAGTTTTTTGTTTGTTTGTTTATACCAAGGCAAGAGTGTGTTATAATATTTATATTTGATGTGAAACATTTTGCAGTTTGCACACAAGTAAAGTACATGTAAAAAAAAAAAAGAAGGATGATTGATCCCGTCCAGGAATTAAACTGTGAAACAAAACTGCTATGCTGACTTGGTTCTAGAATGCTGATTTTTCTATCACTTGACCCCATCAGGATAAGGATCACAACGTTATCACATGTACACAATTAGAGTGAAGGTACAGACTGAAGGTTCTCATGTTTTGCTAATCTAAGAGGAGAGATCACTGTCTTAATACATGTAATGGTAAGGCCAAAAAAAAAAATAGGTCTGTTTACGGTAACCCGACCGACCCTAGTTTTTTCGCGCGACCCTAGACTTTTTTTTGGCATTTGGGGGGAAAAAAAAGAAAAAAAAAATCTTGTTTTTTTGGCAAAATAACGTAAAAATATGGTTTTTTGGAAAAAAAAAATAAAAATAAAAATTCCCGACCTACCGACCCTATTTTTTGGGCCTATGTTACCGTAAACAGACCTATTTTTTGGGGGGGCCTAATGTTGTTGGGTGTTCCTACACTGAGCACCCACGGGGCCACTTGCTACAGACTTTGTCATTCAAATAGGATTTCATGTGTTTACCTGTACCATCATCCCACCGTATTGACAGCCATTCTCCATCCATCTGGAAAAAAACCACCACCAGAGTTTTGTGTCCAGAGATTTTTTTTAACATGAATACTCAGCAGCAGAGAATTTGGTTGGTCTAGACTCCTCTTGGGCTGTAAACTAACCTTTGATTGACAACTTTGCAGGAGACGCAGTCCCTCTCCAATCCGGCACAGAAGTCCCTCCACTGTGGAAGTGCGAGTGAAGGCTTGGACGGAGCAAGAGTCAAGGGTACCCCTTAGGAACCCCGGCTTAAGCGGAATGGCAGCCCCGTGCTGTAGACATGGAAAACATTTATCCCCGAGTACGCAGTACTAGGGTCCAACAGACTTTAATTGTCTGTCTGTCTGTCTGTCTGTCTGTCTCGACTTAACAGCTTATTGCTGGGAAACTACTGGGCGCAGTTCGTTCAAAAGTTGATACACTAACTTGATAATAGGTCCGATTGATCGTATTAAAACTTCATAATGTTACCTGGGACCTAAATGCGAAATAATCCACAAAAACGACTCTTGACGGTGGGCGCAATTCGCGGTGGGATAGAACTGCTGTTCGGCTAATAGAACAGCGTCACTGGGCCTGAGCACACATACGCTGCGTGTGCCACTGAGTTCGCGTGCTGCGCGACCTAATTTTATGAACGAGCGAAGGGAAGCCAGCCGGCTTCATACCTCTTGTAGTCTTTTTTCTCTCGCGCGGTGTGTGTGTGTGTTCAAGATTTTGTGCACATGTGTTAGTGTTACTGTTTGTGTGTGTGTGTATGTGTGTGTGTTTGTGTGTGTGTGTGTGTGTGTGTGTGTGTGTGTGTGTGTGTGTGTGCGTGTGCATGAGTCTGTACTCGTGTGTGTGTGTGTGTGTCTGTGTGTGTGTAAGGAAGAGAGAAAGTGAGGGAGAGAGGGAGAGAGAGTGTGTGTGTGTGTGTGTGAATGTGTGTGTGCATGAGTTTGTGTGTGTATGAGTGTGTATATGTGTTTGTTTGTAAAGCACAGCCTCGGCTCGCATGCAATGTATTTATATAGCAAAGGGAATGCCTGTAATTCACAGAGCAATCACTTGGTCTTAAACGTGCACAAGACAAAAACTTTCATACTGGGGGAGCGAACCAGTCTGAAGAGTACTCGGGTCCAGCGCGAGCGTTTTTTATCACCTAACGGAAGGGTCACCAGATTCGACAACATCGATAGTGAGAATCGCCCACCAGCCCGGCATCAACAGAGAAAGAAAGCTCCTGGTGAGACAATTTGGAAATGTATGACTCTGCCGAGCTGCCGTGAATCTTTCTTTAATGCTGTCCTTGATTGAGCCTGAAGTTGACTCCGAGAAGACTTCACAAAGTCTGTTTACCAAAAGTTCAGCTTTTGTGCAGTGAGCGTCGTGACAAAGACTTTGCCGAATTAATTTCAGGCTTTATTTAAGACTTTCCATTGGGTAAAAGCTCTGTCACAGAGGCTGGCGTTCCTGCTTGTGATTGCCATAGTCAGATTTTGTAAGGTCTTTCTTCAAAAAGTACCAGTGCCAGAAAGAAAAGTTAGGAGCTTGTTATTCGTGGGGTATGCAATGAAAGTAAGGCAATCTAGTGGCTGCTCCGCCTGGCGTCTGGCATTATGGGGTTAGTGCTAGGACTGGTTGGTCCGGTGTCAGAATAATGTGACTGGGTGAGACATGAAGCCTGTGCTGCGACTTCTGTCTTGTGTGTGGCGCACGTTATATGTCAAAGCAGCACCGCCCTGATATGGCCCTTCGTGGTCGGCTGGGCGTTAAGCAAAAAAAAAAAAAAAAAAAAAAAAAAAAAAAAGAACTGGAGAGAGAATTGGCACTGGGAGACAGTGCTGGTCAGGTATGCAGACCTGCCAACTGCTACGATTTCAGCGTAGCATGCTAACATTTTACAGCAATTGCTGAGCTGCTACGCTAAGCCCAAAACAGCTACGCTCAAACAAAAAATTACAAGCATGCAAAATGTCCACTTATCACTCGACAATCGGCAGCAGTCAGTAAAAACTGCGCTTGTGATGGAAAGGTCTGATCCAGTCAGGGGACAGTTTTTTCGTACATGCAATCGAGAACGTCGTTTCTCCTTTTTGTGTTGTAGTCATGGTTAGCGTATTCTGTTTGATTGACTTTGTTGGAGGTGTGGGTTACCGAGGCACTGTGTCCCACTTACCGCCATGCCGTTGACACGGACTACGAGAGGGGAAAAAAAAAATCCAAGGCAAACCTCACATAATGCAGGTGTGCGATTCAAATTCAAGACAATGCTACTCTTAACAATTTCTACTCTGAAAATTTCAAAATGCAGCATTATGCTACTATTTTTGCTTCACAGGGGTTGGCAGCTATGGGTATGCTTGTCAGAAAGAAGAATACCCATACACAAATCTTCATGCTTTTGTACCTTGGTTGTGGTTGTTGTAGGTTGAAATGACAAATTTAGAAACACAAAATGTATCTGGTCGGTAGCAGGTTTAAGCTCTTAGACTTTACTGTCTCTTTGACGTTTCTTACATGTACACAAAGTCTGTAGTGCAGTACTAGTATTTTTAAGTACAGTCAAACCTACCCACCTCTCCCATTACGAACTCCACAAAGAATCCCAAATGATTTTTGTTATTGTATATATCATTCACCTTTCCATAGTGACCTTCTGTCTATAAAGACAACTTTTAGCTGGTCCCTTAAGTGATTGTTATCTAGACAAGTTCAACTGTGCAATAGTGAAGAATGAGCTTGCACCATCTGATCTCTCAAAAAGTTCCTTAAAAGATGTTTTCACTGCTGCTTGTCACCAGTCATATGTTTCTCAATGCCGCAGCAACGGGATGATGAAGTAATCACTAAATGAAATTAATATCATCAGGTTTTGTTGTCATTTTTTTTGTTCATTTTTGTTTGTTTAACTTAAGCCAGTGTAAGTCGCTTCGAGTTGTAGAGAAGCACTATATAAATGTTTTATTAATATTGTAATTCTCCACAAATGTTGCAACAGCACCACCACCAGCCGTGTCCTGGTTCATTCCCATGACTGACGACAAAGCCTGGCAGAGCTGCATCAAAGAGCCACAGGCCACCGCAGCGTTCCGTCACGACTGTCGCCCCATGGGCCTGTCCCAGAACCAGTGGCGCGAGCTGGCACGAGTCGATTTGGAGGAAGCGGAGGGGGGTCTGAGAGGGAGTGTGGAGGGGGAGGCCACCAGAATGTACCTTCACAGAACCACTAAAGAGGCGGAGAGAGAACTAAGGCTGCAATACGACCAGTTCGAGGAGAAACCATTGTGTCGCATGTCTCTGCAGGTAAGAGAACAACAGAAACTGGTACAGTGGAACCCCCCTCTAAAGACCTACAAAACATTGAGAAAATCAAGTCTTAGAATTAAAGTAAAAAGTCGTAAAATTGGGTTAAGTTTACAGAGGTCATGAACTGAAAATCTGAGAGAACAGGGTCGTAAAAGGGAGGAAGTCTTAAATTGGGGGGTCTCCAAAGGGGGTCTCCAAAGGGGGTCTCCAAAGGGGGTTCCACTGTATTGTTTATAGCATATCGGGTAGGAGTAAGGAATCGGGGTATAAGGCGATCGGGGGAGGCAACCAGGATGTTGCTACACAGAGCCACCACAGTGGTGGAGAATGGACTATGGCAGCAGCATGACAAGTTCGAGGAAAAACTGCTGTGCATATCTTTGCAGGTTAGAGAAAAACGAAGAAAAAGTTGCAATCAACCCATAGTATTGATGGCTTTGTCAAATTTTTAGGCGGAATTTTCACACCCCGTACTCTCCTGTGTAAGGGGTGTTAAGACATGGAGCTCTATTCATGAGACAAAATGAACTTTTCGAAAGCGTATAGGAAGAATCATGTGGGGGAAAGAGTTTTGTCCTTTTACAAGTCAGGCGGCTGCTTTGTTGTTTTTACATTTAGTCAAGTTTTGACTAAATGTTTTAACATAGAGGGGGAATCGAGACGAGGGTCGTGGTGTATGTGTGTGTGTGCGTGTGTGTGTGTGTGTGTGTGTGTGTGTGTGTGTAGAGCGATTCAGACTAAACTACTGGACCGATCTTTATGAAATTTGACATGAGAGTTCCTGGGAATGATATCCCCGGACGTTTTTTTTCTTTTTTTCGATAAATGTCTTTGATGACGTCATATCCGGCTTTTTGTAAAAGTTGAGGCGGCACTGTCACACCCTCATTTTTCAATCAAATTGATTGAAATTTTGGCCAAGCAATCTTCGACGAAGGCCGGACTTCGGTATTGCATTTCAGTTTGGTGGCTTAAAAATTAATTAATGACTTTGGTCATTAAAAATCTGAAAATTGGAGAAATTTTTTTTATTTTTATAAAACGATCCAAATTTACGTTCATCTTATTCTTCATCATTTTCTGATTCCAAAAACATATAAATATGTTATATTTGGATTAAAAACAAGCTCTGAAAATTAAAAATATAAAAATTATGATTAAATTATAAAATTAAATTTCCGAAATCGTTTCTAAAACTATTTCATCTTATTCCTTGTCGGTTCCTGATTCCAAAAACATATAGATATGATATGTTTGGATTAAAAACACGCTCAGAAAGTTAAAACGAAGAGAGGTACAGTAAAGCGTGCTATGAAGCACAGCGCAACCGCTGCCGCGCCAAACAGGCTCGTCACTTTCACTGCCTTTTGCACTAGCGGCGGACTACGTTCAGTTTCATTCTGTGAATTCCACAGCTTGACTAAATGTAGTAATTTCGCCTTACGCGACTTGCCTTTCTACTACTGTGTTCTATGTCACATCATTACAGGAGGCCTTGGTGAGACGACGACCGGACTTTATCTCTGGGATGAGGCAGAGACAGAAACTCCTGAAGTTGTCTGGGGAGGAGCGACAATTCCAAGCGCTGGTCAGAGCGGAGCGTGAACTTCTCTTCCATGATCAGCGTATAACTTGCGCCAATCCTGATGCTCATCCCTACAGCCGTGAGTGTACATTACATAAACTCTGTACTGTCACAGGTATATGATCTACAAGTTACTATCCCCCTTCATTGGTGCTGTCGACGCCCGTTTTTAACCACTTGCTTCCCTTTGCATTATCAACTGAGCATCGTCGTCCCAAACTAAATCTTCAAAATCTGGGTCAGGCAATCCTTGCATGCAATAACGACAGCTCCTTCTGGCCATTGGTCAGTTCATTTCGGAGCCAGACTACAATATGATTTTGGTCACACTTGAAATTACTGCTACTTGAGTTTGCTTTCCAAACAGATAGCAAGTGAACGGGAGCAAAGGGTCAGTTATCCACTTAACTTACCTTGAACAGTGAGATCAACAGGATGTACAGTACACAAAGAAGAGCGGAGAAACTCAGAAAGCGACAAGTCGACACACTCACATGTTATATTCGAAGTTAAAATTTCAGTTTTTACCCCAGAGCACTGTGCTCAATCGGTAGAGACCACCAATCCTGATCTGTCGGTCACTGGTTCAAATCTCTGAACTGGGCAGAATATGTTTTTTAATTTAATGTTGGTTTTTTTAATAATTTTTTTGAACTTGTAATTCTTGTATTTTATTTATTTGATTTATTCCAAAGATTTTGAGTGATGCATTGGAAATCAAATTTATCAAAGGGTTACATAATTATTGAGTACTTCCCAGAACTACCCATTCTATTATTAGTAACATTGGCTTCTGGAAAAAGCCCAATAGCCGATTGTATCACCGCTGCATGTAATGGTCATAGACCACTTCTAATTATAATGTACTGGTACTGTTTATAAACAAATTCTTGCACTCGTTGAACAAGGGGGATGGGGGTTCTGTCTGGGTGTCTACACTTTTTCAGAATTCCTCAATTTAAAACCACTTAGTATTTTTGGTGTGGAACTTGGTATGATTATATACATCACAGACTGTGTGTTACACTGTGATCTGTCACACTTTTGTTTCACAGAAAGTAAATCCAAAAACAAAGAGACTGCCAACGTTCCAAAATTCAGAATCATAAAACAAGAACGGTAGGTTGTTGGAACGTTTGTTATTGACAAAACAATATATTCACAGATATAATATATAATTATATTAGATAAGTTTTGTGTGAATATTTGTTTGTCTGTTCACTTAAAAGACCGTTGGGTCGAAATATCTGTGAATGTATTGTTTTGTCAATAACAAACGTTCCAACAATCTACCTTTCTTGTTTTTTGATTCACAGAATGTAAGAATTTGCTGTTCTTTTGCAGTCCGCCTGCACATGCCAACGAGGAGAGTCTTCTCAAAACAAGAAATGAAGGAAATAACTGAAAAGTGAGTTCAAATGGTCTTCTCTTCTTCTTCTTCTTCGTTCATGGGCTTAGACTCCCACGTTCACTCATGTTTTTAGCACGAGTGGATTTTTACGTGTACGACCGTTTTTACCCCGCCATTCAGGCAGCCATACGCCGATTTCGGGGGAGGCATGCTGGGTATTTTTGTGTTTTTATAACCCACTGAACTCTGACATGGATTACAGGATCTTTTCCGTGCGCACTTGGTCTCGTGCTTGCGTGTACACACGAAGGGGGTTAAGTCACTAGCAGGTCTGCACATAAGTTGACCTGGGAGATCGGAAAAATCTCCACTCTTAACACACCAGGCGGCAGCGACCGGGAGTTCAAATGGTCAATATTTCTTTGTGTGTCAGATCTACCGTGTGAATGAAACTCAGTCATTTGAGGGTATTTCAAATGAACTCATACTGTACTTCTGTGCACCCAAGATTAATTGGTTATTGCCCTTAATTGTGTTTGTTTGTTTGTCTTAGAAATTATCTTTGCTTGGACGTTTCCATGTGGCTTATCTTAAACATTGTCTTTGCTGAAACATTTGTATCTACATTGTATGAAGTTTTGCATGCATAGATCTATATTCCTGTCTCTTCATGCTTAAATGCCTCACATATTTGGCAAGTTCAAAACTGAGAATCATAACCAGATGAGGCCAAAGAGGTGATAACAGAATCAAATAACAAAGAATTGTAAATAAATGTAGGAACAACTTTCACCCTTGTAACATATTTGGCGAGTTCATAACTGAGAATCGTTACCAGATGAGGCCAAAGAGGTGATAACAGTACCTGCTATTCCGTCTTGGTCATGTGACAGACGTTTTCTTCCACACGAGATTACATTGATTGTCTAACGAGGCCGTCAGGCTGAGTTAGACATCAGCTAATCGAGTGTGGAAGAAAACTCTGTCACACGACCAAGTCGGAATAGCATTTATGTCTCACAGCTTCAACAGAGGAGAGAACAAACACGTTTTGCGTACTCAAGCTTGACAAACCTAAACACAGGAGCAGCCATTGTCGAGAGATCTACTTTTTGACGGAAGTGACCGAACAACTATGAATGATGTCTCGGTATATGTGAATGACGTCACAGTCATCGTCACAGTCTGTATCTTTTGAAGCATCGCATTCTTCATGACGTCTTTCTGTGTCTGCATCCGCGAAATGTTTGTTCATTCCAGGATCTTTGTCATCTATGTTCAGAACTCTGTCCTTATAGTTTCAGACTAACAGGCCTCCTGAGCTAGCCACTTTCCAAGGGCAGCTAAATTCGCGTATGGAAACAGTACTGTCGTCTGGGATGCCGTTTTCAGTATTCTGAGCGTTGAAGAATGTGTAAAGAGAAGAAATGATAACAGCAGGAGAAATAAAAGTCGTGTGTTAATTTTTTGGCTTTTGGAGGGACGATTTTGAGTTTGAATCCGTTCTTGCCATGCTCCTAAAGCGTGTAACATACAATCTTGCACACGTTTGCTTTAGTAGTGGCAAAGAAGGAAAGCGTGTGACATAATCAAATAACAAATGAATGTTAATGAATGTAGGAAGGACTGTCACCCTTGCAACTTTTAACAACACCAAAAAATCTGTTAAAACCTGTCATATTTTGGGTTGAGGAATGCTCCAAGATGACAGTATGTGTGTTCAGAACCACAATCACAATCCTTTGTAGTTTCTGGAAAATGAGTGTTATCAAATGCAGTAGCCCCCTCCCCCCCTTTAAGACTACCTGTCTTTTATTGTTAAGACCCTAGTTTTCCAGATTTTTTGTTAATGATTTACATTCCTCCATTTTTAAACTCCCTCTAGTTTTAGACCTGATTTTCTAAGATTTGTTGAGGTTCTGCAGGGGGGGTGTTGTCGTTTCAACTGAAAATGCAGTTTGGTAATGTGGTTGTTTCTTGCCGTGTGTGTGCAGGAACTACAACAGTCTACCAGAAGTGAAGGCCAAGGTTGTGGAGCAGCAGCGGAGCGAGGAATACAAACTGAACCGACTGAGGGCCAAGGTTTTCAATAGGGTGAGAAGCACGTTGTTTGGGCTCTGTATGACATGAGTACTAATGAGGCGTTTCTCATGGGATCTATTTGGGTATGGTTTATCTGTGGAAAGCAGCTATAGTACAATTCAATTCACACAGTTAGATCCACTTAATACCCAATGTTTGATTTTGGCTAATTCAAGTTTTTGTTTAATGCAAGCTTGTACTGAATTAAGTTCCCAGCAGATTTTCTTTTCTTTTTGCTGAAACTCCCGATTTACACAAAGTGCCTTATTCAAAGTTTTAAGCTAAGCAAGGAGAATGTTCCGTTTGAAACCCTGAATTTTACTTTACCAGCCCTATGTGACGATGGACGTTTAATGACATGCACAGGAACAGTACACAAATCAGCAATCATGGTCCTCAAAAAGATAAATGTGAACGTTAGTGTTTTACTACAGGTAACTGATGCCATTTTAACATGTTATGGAACAGAACTGACACTTTGAACAGTAAGACCGACTTCTGTGACATATATTCACAAAGTAAGGTCCAAAGACAGACATTTTGCTGATTGTTCAATGTTGCTTTAGATTGATTTACTTACTGCCCTCTGCCCCTTCTACATGCATGTGTCTGAATGTTGTGTGTGTGTGTGTGTGTGTGTGTGTGTGTATGTGTGTTGTGTGTGTGTGTGTGTGAGTGTGTGTGTGTGTATGTGTGTGTGTGTATGCGTGTGTGTGTGAGTGTGTGTGTGTGTGTGTGTGTGTGTGTGCGAGTGTGTGTGTGTGCGAGTGTGTGTGTGTGTGTGTGTGTGTGTGCGAGTGTGTGTGTGTGCGTGTGTTTGTGTGTGGGTGTGCATGTGCGAGTGTGTGTGTGTGTGTGCGAGTGTGTGTGTGTGTGTGTGTGTATGCATGAGTGTATCTCTCTCTCTGCTTTACTGATTTTTGATAGTGGCAAAATCCTCCTTCTTCTTCAGCGTTCCAGAATTTTCTGGTGACGTGTGAGCTCGTTTGCCCATTTCAGCTTCACTCCGCTTTCGTTGAGTAGGCATGCTGGGTATTTCCGTGTTTCCATAACCCACCGAACTCCAACATGGATTACAGGATCTTTTCCGTGCCCACTTGGTCTTGTGCTTGCGTGTACACACGAAGGGGGTTAAGACACTAGCAGGTCTGCACATAAGTTGACCTGGGAGATCGGAAAAATCTCCACTTTTAACCCACCAGACGGCAGCGACCGGGATTCGAACTCACGACCTCCCGATTAGGAGGCCGACGTCTTACCACCACGCCACTGCGCCCGTCATGGCAAAATCCAACGGTCCTGACTAATTATTTTCCTCTGTGTGCAGAGAGTACAGAGAACAGTGCTGGCCCGGCAAGGTGCCGTCAGGTGCAGTTGTTGATTCTACCATCTTCGACTGTTATTTTAGTTCATCTACCTCCGCTTGCTGTACTTGCATCCTGCAACCATACAGCAAATGCTAAGACTATATTTGTAAGTTATCAACTTAGTTAGAACAAATCTTTATACTGTATACAGTGATACCTGTTAGAACAAATCTTTATACTGTATACAGTGATACCTGTTAGAACAAATCTTTATACTGTATACAGTGGTACCTGCGATGAAGGGACACCCTTGGGACCAGGTACAAGTGTCCCTACATTACAGGTGGTCTGTCATGACAGGTTTATTTTGGTCAAGATAATAGACAAAGGGACCTCAGAATGTGTCTTTTTAAGGGAGGTGTCCTCTCATCAGAGGGGCCACACATCGCAGGTACCACGTACTGTATGAAGCATCTGTGTATATTCCATACAAGTTGGTAGGACTATATACCCTTTTGTATTTGTTGCACAACTTTTGAAATAAATGAGATCTTAAAAATCATGTGTATTTCTCAGTGTGTATAGTAGCACTCAGTTGATGACGTGTGTTTCTAAAAGATGTGAAATTAGAGACCTCACTTGTATATATACCGAGCAACAAAAGAAACGCGAATTTTCTCCAGAAAAACGTTTAATCACAATTTTAAAATGTCATTTCTCATAAACGTAACATCGAAACGAATCAAAATCACGGTGGTATATTCCTTGCACACTGTTCATGGCTATGGCATAGTCTTTTGCTGCCACGGGCAAAGGGAGCCTCTGCAGATGGTCAGTGCGGTGTGACCCCCATGGATCTTGATGACGGCCTGGCAGCGGCGCCTCATGGAGTGGATGAGTCGGTTCTCATCGTTGAACAGAATGTTTCGCCATTGTCTCCAGTTCCAGTTGATGTGATCCTGGGCCCACTGCTGGCGCGCCATGCGATGTCTCTGAGTGAGGACTGGTCCTCCAGTGGGACGGCAGTTTTGGAGGTCTCACTCAGCAAGTCTTCGGCGTATTGTCTGGCCACTGATAGGTCTCTGGTGGTTACCAAAGGTGTTCCTGGCTGTTTCATTGGCTGTATGGAATCGGTTTCTCAAATGATGACGCAGGATCTGGCGATCTTGTCTCTGTGTGGTAACGCGAGGTCTTCCACTTCGTTGTGTATCAGCAGTGCTTCCAGTGTTGACAAAACGTTGCTGAAGGCGATATACTGTTGATAGATGCACATTGAAAGCGACTGCTACCGCTTCTGGGTCATCACCAGCCGATAATCGACCCACTGCCCTCTCGCCTTGTTCTGGTGTCAATCTTGGCATCTTGACTGTCAAAAGTTAGACTGGCCGTAAGTGTGCTATGGTCTCTTTTTATTACTAATGCATCAGTGAACACATCTCACACATGAGGCTTCCCCTACTCCGCTTGCACGTGCTGTAAGCGCGCATCATATGTTTCACGTGGAAACTGCTTGAGACAGCAGCAATGGGAAAATATTCACACAACAGCTTTCTTACACATGACTGCATAGTTCATCTATATCCCGAAAATGGTCACTCTCAGATTAACTGCGTTTTTTAAAATCAAAATATCGAAAAATAATTCGCGTTTCTTTTGTTGCTCGGTATATTATATACAAACATTCAGAGTATGTTTCATGGGTGTTTAAAACAGGTAAATGTCATGAAATTTGTCGTGGCATTCTTATTTTGCATAACTAAATAGCACCCCCACCCTCACACATCAACACAGAGTTGTGTTAATAAATCATTATGTGTCACTGATTCCACAACATGCCCTTGAAGCTGCTACATGGGTTTTTTTAGTGGATGGTTTTGCAACATTATGGTAGTGTTAACCCTTTCACTGCCAGATGTAATAACACAAAATCGGGTCACCAGTTATATTTAGTCATGAGAATGAGGTATCCTACTAAGCCATTGGCTAGTATTTGTGTGTCAGCAGTGACGCAGCATTTCTGGAAAATTCCTGAACGGAGAAGACGGTTTTACCCGACCTAAGGCGCTGCGGATGCACAGGCACAGGACGGGTATACCCGTCTTAAGGCAGTCAAGGGATGGTTTTGTAACATTATGGTAGTGATCGAGCACAAACAGACTTGTCCTGATTTTGTTATATCTTTCTTCCAGATATGTACTGAGTAAAAATTCATTGCTTGCATCTATTGTAGCTCATTTCACTGGTGCCTTATTTTTATTTTATTTTCCATTTTCTTTACTTTATTGTCCCATCGCTTGGAAATTTGGGTTGCTTCCTCTCAGTGGAAAGCTAGTAGCAACAGAGTTGCGCTACCCTGGTGTGTGCAAGTTTAGGTGTAATCAGCCACCTGAACTTCTGGCAGAATGACCGAGGTCTTTTACGTGCCACAGTGGCGACATGGGGGTGGAACATGGATACCATCTCTGGGTCTGCACATAAAGTTGACCCGTGTCCGTCCTGGCCGGATTCGAACCTGTGACCCTCGGATCGTAAGTCCAGCGCTCTACCAACTGAGCTATCGGGCCCCTAATGCTCTAAAAGGATATTTATGTTTGTAAGATTAATTTTATTTCCGTTTTTATCTAAGACACGTCCACTCTGTGGAAAAGAAGAGGTACCACTTCCTCCTTCTGTGCTGATTGGTGTTTTTTTCCCCAATGTTTTCCTACTGGACTCACTTGCCGAGTACTCTACATGACTGTGATAAATATTTATTCGTTGCTATATGAACATTTGTGCGAGTGGCATTGTTGCAGAGTTTGACTTAAGTTTTCAGTTTAATAAATAAATGTATTTAATCAAAGTTTTCAGTTGAATTAGTCAGTGTATATACACTTATTTAATCTAATTCCTTTGCTCATCTCAACAGGGTGCGTGAATGTATCATTGCAGATTATGTCAGCATGTGTGCATTCAATTGAACATGTTGGTTTCTCTAGGAAGTGTAATTTTTCTGACCATACATTAGAAAAGTAGACGTTTAGACTGACTTAGGACACTTTAACCTGTACAAGACTGAATTCTTATGTTGCATATACTCCAAGGAAGCCTATTATGTTTGTACTGAATATGATCATGTGTATTGTTTAATGTGTAGAATAGCAACCAGTAGGTCTTCCAGTGTGTTTCCAAAGGATCTGAAATTAGAGACCTTAGTTGTATATGAGGTTTAAGTTTCTTATTAAAGATTCATGGTTTTTGAAGACTGGTCTTTGGTGTGATTTGAGAGCAGTGAAAACAG
The DNA here is from genome assembly GCF_037325665.1 of Littorina saxatilis. Classification (NCBI taxonomy): domain Eukaryota; kingdom Metazoa; phylum Mollusca; class Gastropoda; order Littorinimorpha; family Littorinidae; genus Littorina; species Littorina saxatilis. The sequence continues at coordinate 83,549,973 of NC_090256.1, read as the reverse complement.
TTGTTGAAAACCCATAGCAGGATGCCAACCTCAATAAGAAATTGGTCTGTAACTTGTTTCTGCACACATGTATCCTGCACCTCACACTCAGCAGGCATTAAAACACGCACGCCCCCACCCACACAGCTGGCATAATTCACACCTTAAAACAATGTTTGTTTGTCATAGGTACACTTTTATCTTGTTATTAATCATTTATCATTCCGTGCAGGAAAGCACTCTTATTTACAACAGTTCATCATGCCAAGAAGGGCAGACAGTTCCTCACAAGACATGCAAGTCTTCAACAAATCAAGTGCTAACACAGACCTGTTTACCCCTAAAACATTGCATGTGTATTTTCTGGGAGCAAAATGAGGCAAATGTGTAGTTTTGTAATTGAATGTGTAGAATTTCTCGTCGACCTATCACAACAACAAGAACAATGATTGCTACTTTTTACCACATGTATTGATTGACTGACGGAAAAATGGGAATTGCAGACAGTGCAATGAGCATGACGTTTTCCTTTCCGCGAAGACAAGGCACGGGTAGTCCTGATGATATTTTGGCAGAAAGACTTGGTTCGGCGCATTGCTCATCTTTTTCTTTTTGGCCGGTGGCCTTTCGGAGTCATTTTCTTCACAGTTCTCATCTTCACTTTCGTGTGCTCTGCGTTCAGCCATTGTGTCGAAACGCCCGCATGGTTTGGCAGTAACGCTTTCAGTTGTGCCCGGCATTTGCTTGGAGAAGCCTATTCGGCATTAAACAAGCTACAACGTAACGCCCGTGGGCGCTTTACGCGCTGCACGCAGCAAACGACTGCTGGCCGAAAACATGGATTGGAAAATGGATCGGTCAAGGGAGATGAAGAAAATTACGGATTGTGATATGCGTAGCCGAAATAATACCGTTTGCGTGCAGGGACGGGGCGGTGTGAGAGCACAACGGGACAAGGAACAGGTGTAAAGACGGAAAAAAAAAGAATTTTTTTTTTTTTTTTTTTTTTTTTTTTTAAATACCGTTTGCGTAGAAAATGACAGACTTGCGTAGTTGCGTAGTATATTATTCAAATTCGTAGTTTACTACGCTCAATGTGTAGTGTAAACAGGTCTGGCTAACATGATCATACACAAGGTCTGTTCATAGCACAAACAATTCCAAACTTGCACAAAAAGTGACCAACCATTCTCCAGACCAAAAATACTACACGAGGGAGCTAAGCAACGGCTACAGAACGTCAAAGAAAAAAAAAACTTTGCAAAAACAAATGATAGCAAGTAGAAATGTGCACATCGTCAACAAGTAAAACAAACAGAACAAGAGGCGAAGCCTTCAAGGCTCACGTAAGAAATCGACAAACAGTAACACAAACTCAATCACTCCGTCACACATACACACACACACACACAGAAAGAGCATAGGTGAAACTGTGCAAGAAAGCGAGACACTAGATCTAGATCCGTCTGTCTGCATGTAGCCTACTTACAGGGACACGACTGCCAACTAGTCTCGGCGCGCTCAAAATAATAATGACCGAGACTTTCAGTAATTCCTTCGCGTGACGTCTAACCCTCTTATGTCATAATGTGACGTCAATGTAATGTGACGTCTTCAAATGTTAGAGTTTCTACCACAGACATACACACGCACATACGCACGCATGCACGCACGCACGCACAGACAGACAAAGTTACGATCGCATAGGCTACACTTACTTGAGCCAACAATGTGATGGAGAGTTTCACAATAAAGCAACACGGAATGACTGCAGTATGTGTAATTCAAACAATGTGTAATTTGCAAGCTCAATCCAAGAACGATATAAATTCTAGGTTATTTGGAAACAAAACTGAATATGCTGCAAAAGGGATGGCAGGATTTAAACTATAAAGCAGAAATTAAAGTACATGTACAACATTCTTCTTTTCTAAATTATCACTGCTTCCTTGTTTTGCATTGTTTCATTTGTTTCTACAGTTAGCCGTACGCATGCAATGCTAACAAATGTAAACATTTTGAAACTGCACGTATCTAACATGAATCTAATAGAAATTACCAATTAAGCTGCCATTCATAAATTCATTAATTTCAACATCCAATGCTTTCATCATGTCCTCAATACATTTATACATCAATGATTTTTTAATTCTGTGACTCTCCCTTCATTCTGAATACAACTTTTTTCAAAGCCTTAAGTAATGAATGCCTTGTGTGTTCCAATGAATGTTTTATTTGGCGAGCAAAACAAAAACAACCAAATAAACCCAGATCGCAAGAGTCAAGGAATTCTCATCAATCCCAATACTGCAGTATGTTTGCCTCAGAGATACAGAGGTACCTGTGATGAAAGGACACCCTTGGGACCAGCTAAGTGTCCCCACATTGCAGGTGGCCTGTCATGACAGGTATATTTTGGTAGAGATAATAGACAAAGTGACCCCAGGATGTGTCCTTTAAAGGGAGGTGTCCTCTCATCAGAGGGGCCACACATCGCAGGTACCACTGTAAATGCAGGAAGAGAACTAGTATTGGTATAACCTATACGTACATCTGTCACTTATCTTTCACTCAACAACAACAAAATCACTTAATTTTCTTTTCTAATGCAACGCAATTTTACATATAATGCCTTCACGATGTAATATCCCTTTGAAATACTGCACCAAGTAATGGATTTTCAGTGTCTGCAATGTTAGATATGTACAATCTGTTGCTTACAACCATAAAAATCTCAATTTCATTCATGCAACAGTCATATTTCCAGGCCAGCATACTAGCAGTCTGGAATAATATAATACAGTGTATGTATGTATTATAAAATGTTAAAAATGCTAAGCTTGTATGCTTGTCCTGTTAAGCTCCATATTGTTCACATAAACAAACAAATAAAGAAATAAACAAAGAAACAAATAAAGAAATAAACAAACCCATACACTTACATAAAATGAAATAAAATAAAAATTATTCACTCAAAAGTTGTTGCAAAAGATCTGTACTTCATCAGTTATGTCAAGTTTACCTTTGGAATAAAAACATAAAATTAAATGACCGAATGACGGGCGCTGTGGCGGGGTGGTAAGACGTCGGCCTCCTAATCTGGAGTTCGAATACCGGTCGCTGCTGCCTGGTGGGTTAAGAGTGGAGATTTTTCCAATCTCCCAGGTCAACTTATGTGCAGACCTGCTAGTGACTTAACCCCCTTCGTGTGTACACGCAAGCACAAGACCAAGTGCGCACGGAAAAGATCCTGTAATCCATGTCAGAGTACGGTGGGTTATAGAAACACGAAAATACCCAGCATGCCTCCCCCGCAATCGGCGTATGCTGCCTGAATGGCGGGGTAAAAACGATCATACACGTAAAAATCCACTCGTGCTAAAAACATGAGTGAACGTGGGAGTCTTAAGCCCATGAACGAAGAAGAAGAAGAAGAAGAAATGTCCGAATTAATACAGAAAAAGCTAACAAACAATAAAACAAAGTTTTAAGGAAAGACGCAGTCACTTAGTCTCACATAAATCAACCCGTGATCAACATATCTGGACAATAGTTGCAACACAAAGACAATGTCTAAATTTGACTAACCTGATACTAATTAAGAGGTGGGTCAAAGAGCTTTCTTTCTTTCTTTATTTGGTGTTTAACGTCGTTTTCAACCACGAAGGTTATATCGCGACGGGGAAAGGGGGGAGATGGGATAGAGCCACTTGTCAATTGTTTCTTGTTCACAAAAGCACTAATCAAAAATTTGCTCCAGGGGCTTGCAACGTAGTACAATATATTACCTTACTGGGAGAATGCAAGTTTCCAGTACAAAGGACTTAACATTTCTTACATACTGCTCGACTATCTTTCTTTCTTTATTTGGTGTTTAACGTCGTTTTCAACCGTTCAAGGTTATATCGCGACGGGGAAACGGGGGAGATGGGATAGAGCCACTTGTTAATTGTTTCTTGTTCACAAAAGCACTAATCAAAAAATTGCTTCAGGGGCTTGCAACGTAGTACAATATATGACCTTACTGGGAGAATGCAAGTTTCCAGTACAAAGGACTTAACATTTCTTACATACTGCTTGACTAAAATCTTTACAAACATTGACTATATTCTATACAAGAAACACTTAACAAGGGTAAAAGGAGAAACAGAATCCGTTAGTCGCCTCTTACGACATGCTGGGAAGCATCGGGTATATTCTTCCCCCTAACCCGCAAGGGGGGGGGGGGGGGGGGGGGCAAAGAGCAAGGGTTTCATTATGGTCATTCTCCACTTCGGTAACTTCGTCAGTTCATTATTGCTGTGTCATGTCTACAAAATCACAAACCATCCCCCCCAAGATAGATAAAAGTATTCCCAGAATACAATCATAATGTAATTTGATTCTGTAAAAGTAGTAACACAGACATGTCACAAGCAAATTAAAGCATAAAAAACGCTCGCGCTGGACCCGAGTACTCTTCAGATTGGCTCGCTCCCCCAGTATGAAAGTTTTTGTCTTGTGCACGTTTAAGACCAAGTGATTGATCTGTGTGAATTACAGGCATTCCCTTTGCTATATAAATACATTGCATGCGAGCCGAGGATGTGCGTGGTGACTGGCCTTTCTCTTTTATTTGTAATTTGATCACAGTGAAAATGCACACACACACATTCACACACACACACACACACACACACTCTCTCCCTCACTCCCTCTCTCTTCCTCTCTATCTCTCTCTCTCTTACACACACACACACACACACACACGAGTACAGACTCATGCACGCGCACGCACACACACACACACACACACACACACACACACACACAGAGTAACACTAACACATGTGCACAAAATGAACACACACACACACACCGCGCGAGAGAAAAAGACGTCAAAGACTTTTGACCGTGACGTAATCTTTTTATGACGCTATATTTCTCGTCAATGTGTGACGCGTTCGGCTGTTCTATGAGACTGCCTGGCTGGCTGTGGCTCCGCGAATTCCCCCCGCCGCCAAGTCGTTTTTTTGTGGTTTATTTCGCATTTAGGTCCCAAGTAACATTATGAAGTTTTAATACGATCAATCGGACCTATTATCAAGTTAGTGTATCAACTTTTGAACGAACTGCGCCCAGTAGTTTCCCAGCAATAAGCTGTTAAGTCGAGACACACACACACACACACACAATTAAAGTCTGCTGGACCCTTGTACTAGGGTACTCGGGGATAATCATAAGCATGATAATGTATTGTTACCTCAGAAGACAGTTAAAGTGAAAATATTACTTGTGACTTCAGCCACAAAAAAATGATTGTGGTACTCTTTAATTCCCAAGAAACCAAAGAAAACTCTATATACAATTATACTCAAACTCAACTAACCAAAGTTACACCTCTGAAAAATATAAAAATCCTCTAATATAGAGATTTTAAACTGAGAAACAATGCCTCCATGCAAAACTTTTGTTAAAAGCAATATTCATAAGTTGATTTGAAAACAAACTTTGAATTTTTCATGCCAACCTATCAATGCCTTAATTTGTAGAATTGTAAGTTCAGATTGAACTTTCATGGCACTGCATCTAACGGGACTCTCTTTTTTGCTATAGAAGTGTAAAACTGGCACAATGTCTAAAACTGATTCGCTCATATCACAAGTCGATATAAGTGCTTCAGTTAAGGGGGCACAAACAACCGTAAAGACAGTGTAGCGCAGATTTGACTTGTTGTCATATAACCTTCAGTTCAGGAAGTTACTGAACATTTTTATCCGATTTGTACCCGGAAAGACTATTTCTTGCTGAGCTGAGAAATCAGATGCACACTATACCATAGTTTAATAGATTTCGATCAAATGTGTACACATTTTCAAACCATCACCACTCAATCAAAAGGCCAAACCCTCAAAACCAGAACTGTTTGATTATCAGACTACATACATACACACGATCTTCACAAGACAGAATTTAAGGAAAGAGTTACAAATTGGCCTTCATTTAGTGTCTCACAATATTTGACTTTCAAAATAATGAACTCCAACTCGAAAAACTGCACCACAATTGACTGTGGACACTGTTTCCTAATTCAGTGGGACAAAGAAACAGAACAAAACAATTCCCTACTCCTGTATAGTGTGATAATATCCCTCTCAAAATAATGAATTCTGACTTGAACAAGAGCACCACAATTTGCCACCGACACATTTTTTCTAATTCAGCGTTTGGCAATATTTTCTAAAAATAATGCATTCTACTGCAGACAATTGCACCATGATTCGTTGCAGATGTTGTTTTCAAATTCAGTGAGACAAATAAATCGAGTATACTGGCTTTGAATGACAGTGTATAATGTGCTAACAAGCATGCATGCACATCACAATCCTTTGTTGAAGTAGACTTTTTCCACGGGAGCTGGTAGCGCTTTGATTTTCTCTCTCAGTTCATCCTCCAAGTGGCTCACACCCATGGCACTGAAGGAAGAAAATGGAAATTTTGCTTGTAATCACATACTGTCAGCCGTCTTTGAATATATATGTGTGTGTGTGTGTGTGTGTGTGTGTCTGTGTGTGTGTGGGTATGTGGTGTGTGTATGTGTGTGTGTGTGTGTGTGTGTGTGTGTGTGTGTGTGTGTGTGTGTGTGTGTGTGTGTGTGTGCATGTCTGCATGTCTGCATGTGTGCGTGTGCATGCGCATGTGATGTGTGTACGCGGACGTTTTGTATGCATGCGTGCATGTGTAAACATAAAACATGTAGGACTTGTTTGTCCTCCAGATACAATGAAAACAAAATACCTGTATTTTACATTGTCAGTAAAGGTAACAATATACCTGCATTTTGCAATATCATTAGAGAATTATCATTCTTAAATCTTAATAAATAAATAGTTTAGTAACCATTTAACTCAAAATATATCCACAAAAAACTTTCCTTAGCTGTAACATTGATCTCAAGCAGTCCACTTAAAAACAATGAAGCCAAATATAAATGACTTTGATCTCCTTGTCAAAATATGATCTTGGTTTACTGACCTTTTCTGTGGGAAGAGTGCACAGCAGAGAGGGGTGGCAAAGACCAAACTGAAACACAAGAGAACACATTTTTAGTAATTTTGTATGAGTAATAATGAACATATGAAAAGGATTGTTTTCACATGAGCATTTTCCTTAAAAGATAATCTGGATACATGTGCAAGTAAAATGAAATGCAAAAATGGTTTGACACAGGATTACTAATTACATTTGCACGCACACACACACACACACACACACACACACACGCATTTACAAATGTTTGAACAATCTAAAAAGAAATCTGTTCATATTGTGACAATGCGGATTGTCCATGAGCAAAACTGACTACTGTACTTACATGAAACCGATCAGCGAAACTTGTATAGGAGCATTCAACCACGGCATTCTCTGCAAATAACAAAATCAATTATCAAAATACATGCAGTCACAGCAAAAGATATGAAAACAAAATACTATCTACTTCACAATGATTCAATAGCGACATGTCTCCTTTTTGACTTCAAGTTCTTAGTTATCGATCAATACAGAGCACATGCTAAGACCCTGAACCTGAAGGCGGGACTGGGTGGCCGAGTGGTAACGCACTTGCGCTCGGAAGCGAGAGGTTGCGAGTTCGACCCTGGGTCAGGGCGTTAGCAATTTTCTCCCCCCTTTACTAACCTAGGTGGTGGGTTCAAGTGCTAGTCTTTCGGATGAGACGAAAAACCGAGGTCCCATCGTGTACACTACATTGGGGTGTGCACGTTAAAGATCCCACGATTGACAAAAGGGTCTTTCCTGGCAAAATTGTATAGGCATAGATAAAAATGTCCACCAAAATACCCGTGTGACTTGGAATAATAGGCCGTGAAAAGTAGGATATGCGTCGAAATGGCTGCGATCTGCTGGCCGATGTGAATGCGTGATATGTTGTGTAAGAAAATTCCATCTCACACGGCATAAATAAATCCCTGTGCCTTGAATATGTGTGCGATATAAATTGCTTAAAAAAAATAAAAAAATAAAAAAATAAAAAAAATTAAAAATAAATAAATCCCTGCGCTTAGAACTGTACCCACAGAATACGCGCGATATAAGCCTCATATTGATTGATTGATTGAACCAAATGTGGGGTACCATCCAGAGACTGGCCCAGAACAGAACAGACAGGTGTGGAGGTCCTTTGTTGCTGCCCTACATGCCAACCGGCATAACGGGCAGTAAGTAACAGAGCACATGCTAACAAAAACACGTCTTAATTATTTCACTGAATGAGAATCGTAAACTTAAACTTGAGCGGTGAAACTGCTTCAAAAGCACACAGACCAACATAACTTCTTCTTCTTCTTCTTCTTCGTTCATGGGCTTAGACTCCCACGTTCACTCATGTTTTTAGCACGAGTGGATGTTTACGTGTATGACCGTTTTTACCCCGCCATTCGGGCAGCATACGCCGATTTCGGGGGAGGCATGCTGGGTATTTTCGTGTTTCTATAACCCATCGAACTCGGACATGGATTACAGGATCTTTTCCGTGCGCACTTGGTCTTGTGCTTGCATGTACACACGAAGGGGGTTAAGTCACTAGCAGGTATGCACATAAGTTGACCTGGGAGATCGGAAAAATCTCCACTCTTAACCCACCAGGCGGCAGCGACCGGGATTCGAACTCACGACCTCCCGACTAGGAGGCCGACGTCTTACCACCACGCCACTGCGCCCGTCGACCAACATAACAAATACCTGCGCAAAAATATACATGTATGTCCATTTTAACAACCCTATAACTTCCATGCAACCCTTACTATTCTTTTTCAATTAAAAAAAAATCAGATGGCAGGCAAGCTAGGATCATTCAGCAAAGAAAACATTGATGTGAACTGAGAAAAGTATTTGCTATGAAATGGAAAGGCAAGCAGTCAAGGGAATGTGTTTTCTCTTTTTTAAGAATGACACTGTTTAGTAATGTCCATACCTGAAGGAAGGGCTTCTTGTCCAGGTAGTTCATGATGAAGGGAGGGATGACTGAAAGAAAACAAAAGTAAACACACTACAGTCGGTACAAATGTTCACAACATTTTGAAGTCCAGTAAGAAAGACTGAAAATGGCATCAAATCAGCACATCAAGGTTGCATATTCCCACTACCTGGATATACTGAATCTGTCTAATTAGCTTAACACTATTGTGACTAGCACTGCCACGGCGTTGACGTCCTGCCTGCCCAAGCTTGCCACCAAGAAACTTACCAAAAATCAGTAACTGTAAAGAAATCTGTCTAGCAAGCTTGAATTAAGTCCAATCACCACCAAATTTTTTGTACTAATTAAAAAATGGATGCCCAGTTCAGTCGTGCTATTTATAAGTTTGTCACGCAATTTGTTTTAGCAAAGGGGGGGGGGGGGGGGTGAAAGGGTGATAATTTGTGTTTTTTAACGTTTTTTTGTGTGTGTTTTCTTTTCCACTGCTTTTTTAAAAGTTATTTTTTAACAGAAAGTATTATAAATAATTTTATAACCAAACAAGGTGTAAAACCTATGAATTAGCTGAAATATTGTTAAAATTCTACACAGAAATAAGGAGACAGTACAAAGAAAAAAACAAGCAAATCCCGCATTCACTCACAGCATCCTGACTCAAATGAAACAAAACTGTGACACTCACCAAATGATGTCTAGGTAATCCATATTGAATATAAGTCACATTTTCACAACAAAGTCCCAACTGTACACCTATGAACATTTCCAAAAGGATTAGGACGCTCCAGCCATCCATTGTTATCAGTGCTGCCACGCCCCCCTTGCAAATACACATTCGAAGATTCATGCAGTACCACCCTAACACGTGTAGTTTGCCGACTCATACTAGCAACACTGAACAGGACTGTTTCTTCCTCAATATCACTGCTATTATCGCTTTCTTGAGGCGAAAACAACACGTCGGAATCATGATCTACAGGGTCCTCAAGATCCAACATCCGGAGAATCTCCTCCCGTGACAAGGCTCGCCTTCGATTCATTTTTTTTCTCGAAAAAACCACACAAATCAGGCTAATTTTGCATATGGCGGAAGGGCACGCAAAGTGTGTCAAGGGAAACAACTCAATTTACTGCAAGCTTCAAAAACCGGGAAGCAATCACGAGTCGTGTACCCTGTATGGCTGTTACTGATTTATAAGCGTCCCGTCCATGGGCGTGTCAGCGCTGTTACTGATTTATCAGTGTCCCGTCGCGAAAGTGTTAAAGGCACAGTAAGCCTCCCATAAACCATCACAGATACTGTCAGGCTTTTACACACAGTACAAACACCCTTCCATTTGAACGCTCACCGAACGGAAACATCCTAGGTGCCCTACGTAAAGAGCGAGCAATTTTCAAAGAATTAATTTTGCGAATTGTGTTCCTCTCAAAATCGGACCGTGGTGCGTTTGGGCGCTAGACCTAACTTTTAAAATGTAAATAATAAATTGACAGCTTGTTACACAAACATTCTTAAATCATAAAAGAATTCTTTTTTCATCAAGACAAGATCAGTACAATACGAAGTTTTGAAAGTTTGAAAAAAGAAAAGCCCGGAAGCAGGGTCACGCAAGGTCATGGTTCTCGTAGCAGACGACGGTTTATGCCTATCGCCAGTTCCTCTGAACAGTCAAAAACTATCGCTAGAGTTCTTGTGAATCACAGCCGTTTGTTTCGTATAGATTCAGAGGTACATAATAACGTGCTATTGCAGCGAGTCGCATTCAAATTACAAACTGACGACTACATTGTGAAACAAGAAGGGCAAAGCCCATACGACTCACATGCTTGACCTTGACCTTTACATGACCTTGACCTTCAGGGTCAAGGTCAAATGACTAAACCTAGCAATGACATCATACACTAAGAACTGCTTTACACATTTTTCCTACCAAAATACATGTGACCTTGACCCAAGGTCAAGGTCATCCAAGGTCATGCAACACAAAGCTGTTAATTCAAGACATAGGAAGTACAATGGTGCTTATTGGCTCTTTCTACCATGAGATATGGTCACTTTTAGTGGTTCACTACCTTATTTTGGTCACATTTCATAAGGGTCAAAGTGACCTTGACCTTGATCATATGTGACCAAATGTGTCTCATGATGAAAGCATAACATGTGCCCCACATAATTTTTAAGTTTGAAACAGTTATCTTCCATAGTTCAGGGTCAAGGGCACTTCAAAATATGTATACAATCCAACTTTAAAGGACCCTTGCGACCTTGACCTTGAAGCAAGGTCAACCAAACTGGTGTCCAAAGATAGGGCTTACATTGCCCTGTATAGCATACATAGCTAAGGTTGCCATTCTCGATAACTTCAGAAAAAAATGCGAAAATGTGAAAAATGGTCGTTTTTAAGACAACAATTACGGCCCCTGTGACCTTGAACTTGAAGTGAGGTCAAGTTGCCGCACATGCTTTTTGAGATCTTGTACCATACACCATCAGGCCACATCAGGTGTTGATAGACTTAATAGTGTCCAAGAAATATCCAACGTTAAAGTTTTCCGGACGGACGCCGGGACGGACGGACGGACGGACGGACGACTCGGGTGAGTACATAGACTCACTTTTGCTTCGCATGTGAGTCAAAAAGGAAACTGGATCACAAGGGTTAACGATGGCTCAGGGGTAACATAAACCACGCAAAAATGAATTCTTTGAAAATTGCTCGCTCTTTACGGAGGGCACCTAGGATGTTCTCAAGCGGTGAGTGTTTAAATGAAAGGGTGTTTGTACTGTGTGTAAAAGCCTGACAGTATCTGTGATGGTTTACGGGAGGCTTACTGTGCCTTCAATGAGTGCTAATTTTTCCCATACATGCAAAATGTTAGTACATTAAAAATAGCACCTGAAACAGGGGTACTTCTTCTTCTTCAGCGTTCATGGGCTGAAATTCCCTTTTCTCAAGTTTCTTGCACGAGTGCGTTTTTACCCCTCCATTCAGGCAGCCATACGTCACTGTTGGGGGATGCATGCTTGGTATTTTCTTGTTTCTATAACCCAACGAACTCTGACATGGATTACAGGATCTTTATCGTGTGCGCACTTGGTCTTGTGCTTGCATGTACACATGAAGGGGGAATAAGGCACTAGCAGGTCTGCACATACGTTGACCTGGGAGATCGGAAAAATCTCCCCCCTTAACCCACCAAACGCGGCAGGCATTTGAACCCCCGACCTTCTGCTTGGGAAGTCAGTGTTTTTTTCACTAGGCCACAGCGCTTGTCACAGGGGTACATAAGTGCTGAAAATATGGTAGACACACTGTGTAAGAAGCTGAAAATGTACTGACGCATGCCAGGCGTGGCCATGAGAATCCTGGACACCACGACCTGTGTGATGGCGCTGTTCGCCGCCCGCTTGGAGTCTCCGATACGGTTGCCGTTCTCATCAAACACAGGTATACCATTGGTCAGTTCTCTGCAAAACACAATTACAATTGAGGTACCACTGTAGTAATATTTCACTGAATGAGAATCTTTCTTTCTTTATTTGGTGTTTAACGTCGTTTTCAACCACGAAGGTTATATCGCGACGGGGAAAGGGGAGAGATGGGATAGAGCCACTTGTCAATTGTTTCTTGTTCACAAAAGCACTAATCAAAAATTTTGCTCCAGGGGCTTGCAACTGAATGAGAATCGTCAACTTCTCTGCAAAAACACAATTACAATTTATGCAATCAATCTCTTTGCCTTTAACAGTGGGACCCAATTTTAATACCCCCCCCAATTTAAGTCTTCCCCCTCTTAAGATGTTTTTTCTTTTGGACTTTCTGTTCATAAAGTCTGTAAATTTACCTCCATTTTTTCAGATTCCCTCCTTTTTAAGACCTAATGTTCTCAGATTTGTCGAGGTCTTAAAAGGGGGGTTCCACTGTATTCACACCAGATGTTATACCATGGTATCTGTCATGAGCCAATGCCCCATGTCAGTTATGGGGGTCATGCGGTGTATGAAAACACTGCCTGAAAAATTAAAGAGCCACCAATACCATGATATGATTTGTGATTCCTCTTTTTGGGTTCAGACCTGTAACTTCTTCTCTCACATTGTCCACTCATTTGCATATTAAATTGCCGGAATAGCCAGTGTTGAGAAAGAACTGTCGGGTTTGCATGGGCTGTGAAACAGTGAATACTCATGCTTTTAGTGAGTCAAACTTTCCCACTAAACATTATAGGCCATTCATTAGCAAGGGTGTGTACTCGTCTACTCGTCTCTCTCTCTCTCTCTTTCTCTCTCTCTCTCTCCCTCTCTCACTCTCCCTCTCTCTCTCACTCTCCCCCTCCCTCCCTCTCTCCCTCTCTATCTCTTACTCGCTAATACCATAAATATTATATATGTATTCTTAAACGGATTTTTGTTTTGATGTACAATTTTCATTCAATTTTCTTTTCATGTTTGCTTGCTTTTCATTTAAACTGTACAATAGCCGCCATTTATATGTATTTTTCTAGAAAACTGTAAACACCACTATAAGCATTATGCTTGTTGTTGTTTACTCAATATGCGTTTTTTTGTTAATAATGCACAAACGTTGAATAAAACAGTTGAAAAAAAAAAAATGAAAAAAAAAGGGGGTGTGTCTGAAGCATCTGAACAGGGAACGTGTGGAAAGTTTGCCTCAATAAAAGCAAGGTTAAGCACTCGTTCACAACCCATACTAACCCCGACAGTGATTTCTGAAGTTCATCTATTCTGCTGACTTATTCTCTTTGGGAGTCGAGCAAAATGTACAACACATTTCTATTTCATCTGCATGACCTTGTTAGTTTTTTTCCCAGCTGCATGACCTTTTTATTTTCTAGTTTCAGCTGCACTACCTTTCACTTTTTAGTTTCAGCTGCATGACCTTTTTATTTTTAGTTTCAGCTGCATGACCTTTCTATTTTTAGTTCCAGCTGCATGACCTTTTTATTTTTAGTTTCAGCTGCATGACCTTTTTATTTTTAGTTTCAACTGCATGACCTTTCTATTTTTAGTTTCAGCTGCATGACCTTTCTATTTTTAGTTCCAGCTGCATGACCTTTTTATTTTTAGTTTCAGCTGCATGACCTTTTTATTTTTAGTTTCAACTGCATGACCTTTTTATTTTTAGTTTCAGCTGCATGACCTTTCTATTTTTAGTTCCAGCTGCATGGCCTTTTTATTTTTAGTTTCAGGTGCATGACCTTATTATTTCAATCTTGCATGACCAACCTCATTCTCATGCAGGGGATGTTTATGCAGTTGGCAGTCGCTACGGCAGCAAAGGGAACAAAGCGACCAATCAGCGGTGGGAATCTCTGAAACAGATCACAGCCCACGATGATTACTACGTAGAAATAATGTTATCATGACCACCATCATCAGTTACCTGTGCTTATTTCATACACACAGACTCAGACGAATCAGACAGACAAATACCACCACCACCACAACAACATAAAAAAGCCTGCGGCCAATGCAAAGCACATGTGCTGCATACTTTTTAAGTTAGTGTGCTTTCCTGCGCTCGTCACGTCACTTTGCATTTTTCAAGTGATTTATTAACTAAACAAACAAAAAAACACACACACAAAACAACAACCAAGAATACTTTTGCTTATGGTCGAATGTCCATGTGTGAATGGGTAAGTTGAGCGTATAAGAATGTCCATGTGTGCGATGTGTAAGTGAGACATGGATGTGTTCATGACTGAATGCGTAAGCACAATGCAAGGAATGGCCAGAGAGGTATGTGGGAGGTGTGTTTATAACCTGCCCTGTTATATAGTGCTATATGTCTTATGTAAAAACAATGTCCTGTTTGTATTATTGTTATGTACCACGCCTGAATTTCTCTATGAGATAATAAAGTATTCTTATTCTTATTCTTCTTATTCTTATGCAACTGAAAACAATTCTTACTCAAAGTCATACACACATGCATAAAACATTGTGCAAAACTGAATAAATTGTTCAACTATAAACAAGGTACATTTAAGAATAAAAACAACTCGCTCACTTTGACCAAGCTGTTGAGAGTGAGAGCCGTGGTGATGGATCCTCCTGTAGCCAGCGCATAAGACAACCCCAGTTGCCTGAAAACAAGCAGTCTTCAATTGAAAGATATGTAAAAAAAAAAAAAACTAAAAAAAACACCACAATAACAAAATGCATGTTGATACGGCAGACTTCCACTAACTCGTGGTCTTTGGGGTCCAAAGATTTTTGATCGCGATATATCTGATTCGCGATGCAGTTTGGGGTGTTGGTCACAAAAAGCTTGTGAGCATCACGTTGGCGTGTGTGCGTTTGCCGTGTGAGTGCATGTGTGTGTGTGCATGCATGTGTGTATGTGCGTGTGTGTGTGTGTGTGCGCATGCACGCCTGGCATGTGGTTGTGCTACAATGTTCATGTGTATGTGTTACTGCGTTTCTCGCAAGTGTGACGCTTCTGTTGGCAACTAAGTTCTCAAAAGATTAACTGCGAGTGACACGTTTTCTTTTATCAGCAGATGGCACGCACACACACACACACACACACACACACACACACACACTGTCTCTGACACACAGACACTTTATCACACACAGTCTTTTCTGCGCTTATGTGCCCATTGTATGGTTGGTTGGGATTGTGGGGGGGTGGGGACATTGTAGCTCTATCTGAGTTGACACGCGTTGTCTTTGGCAGAAAGCATGTAGATTTCTTCTTTGATTGTTTGCTTTTTCTGCCACCTACTATAACGCAAGAAGCTGAAGCACTTCATGGCGCCTGTAAAAAATCCGGGGCATCTAGCCGAGATCGCGATTAGCGGGACTCGAGTGTTAAATTGCATGCCTGACTAGATTGCAGAAGACTGAAGCGCAGTGTAAGCACTTGATTGGCGCCTGTGGCCACCCAGACCGTCTAGCAGAGATCGCAATTAGCTGGACTCGAGTGTTCAACTGCACGCCTGACTGGCCATATTGACTGGTCAGACACTTAACCTCTATAGGCACGTGGCCAATTTGACGATACCGATCGTGGCATGAAAGTTCTTGACTGAGTGGGGCATGTGCGCGTGAAAGGTTTGTTTTTCTTTTCAGGGTTCGCAGGTCTCGATCAACCCGTAATGTACACAACCTGAAAACACACACACATGTAGAACACTATTTGGAGAGACTGAGGGAGAGAAAGAGAGAGAGACTGATAAGATGAAATGACAATTTATTGCATGATGAAAGGCCATCGGATCCAGAGAGAGATAGCGTGGTTACGATAGAACATTTTTTCATGATCTGTGCTATTTTTTGGCCTTTACGTGACTAATTTAAAAAAAAATTTTTTTTTTACAAGGTCGGTCCTGTTTTTTTGGGGGTCCAAGAGGTCTCTGCGATATAGCCGAATTCGCGATTTAGTGGACCGCGAGTTAGTGGAAGTCTGCTGTATTTTCATGCTTCCTCCGAAAGCGGCTAATGGCTATCTAAATGGTGGGGTAAAAACGGTCATACACGTAAAATTCCACTCATGCAAAAACCATGAGAGTATGTGGGAGTTTCAGCCCATGAACGCAAAAGAAGAAGAAGAATGTCCTACTCACCAAATATTATGTATTCTGATGTTAAATCTGTATGCATTTGGATTTTTGATATGTGAAAAGATAGACCAAAGTCTACCTAATAGGTAACAGCATCCGACATGCATTCAAAATTTCATGTGAATTTAAAGAGCTCAAATTTAACCATTTCTCAATGAGTTGACTGTATTAAAGCAGCAAGAAAAACGTTTCAACACAGCTTCTCCTCGCCTTTGAGAGTGAGAGAGAGAGACTATTAGGGTTTAACGTCCTCTTAGACCAACTGGTCTATATTGGGACAGGTATTGGTAATACGTTGAAGATATGGTGTGATACTTTGATTCGAACAAGCCCGCTGTGGCTGTCTTCTTCGACACACCAGCATTGGGTTTGTCTCGTCAAAGTATCGAAATACGATCATGATAATTGGAGACGAGAGATGATGCATGCGTGTCTTCGTGTTTTCCAAGCCCTGAGACTTTCGCTGTGAACGTGGGATCTTTTTCGTGCGCATGTGTGCACACGGGGGTGTTCGGAAACCGAAGAGAGTCTGCACAAAGTTGACTCCGAGAAATAAATCTCTCGCCGAACGTGGGGATCGAACCCACGCTGAAAGCGACCAACTGGCTACAAAGCCAGCGCGCTACCAACTGAGCTACGTCCCCGCCCCCCCTTTGAGAGTCAAATCTTACTGTCAAAGAGTATGACAAATAAAGAAGTGAAACAGTCAGTGATAATAGACAATGTTCGGAAATAACTCTGTTGTATGGGCTGCGAAAGAGTGAATACCGGTACTCTTGCTTTTAGTGAGTCAAACTTTCTCACGTGACATTATGGACTGGGTGGCCGAGTGGTAACGCACTTGCGCTCGGAAGCGAGAGGTTGCGAGTTCGACCCTGGGTCAGGGCGTTAGCAGTTTTCTCCCCCCTTTTCCTAACCTAGGTGGTGGGTTCAAGTGCTAGTCTTTCGGATGAGACGAAAAACCGAGGTCCCTTTGTGTACACTACATTGGGGTGTGCACGTTAAAGATCCCACGATTGACAAAAGGGTCTTTCCTGGCAAAATTGTATAGGCATAGATAAAAATGTCCACCAAAATACCCGTGTGACTTGGAATAATAGGCCGTGAAAAGTAGGATATGCGCTGAAATGGCTGCGATCTGCTGGCCGATGTGAATGCGTGATGTATTGTGTAAAAAAATTCCATCTCACACGGCATAAATAAATCCCTGCGCCTTGAATATGTGCGCGATATAAATTGCATAAAAAAAATCCCTGCGATAGGAACTGTACCCACGGAATACGCGCGATATAAGCCTCATATTGATTGATTGATTATAGGCCAGTCACTAGCGAGGGGTGTGTCTGAAACACGTGCTCCAGCATGCCTCACTTCTTCTTCTTCTTCTTCTGCGTTCGTGGGCTGAAACTCCCACGTACACTGGTGTTTTTTGCACGAGTGGAATTTTACGTGTATGACCGTTTTTTACCCCGCCATTTAGGCAGCCATACGCCGTTTTCGGAGGAAGCATGCTGGGTATTTTCGTGTTTCTATAACCCACCGAACTCTGACATGGATTACAGGATCTTTTTCGTGCGCACTTGGTCTTGTGCTTGCATGTACACACGGGGGTGTTCGGACACCGAGGAGAGTCTGCACACAAAGTTGACTCTGAGAAATAAATCTCTCGCCGAACGTGGGGACGAACTCACGCTGACAGCGGCCAACTGGATACAAATCCAGCGCGCTACCGACTGAGCTACATCCCGCCCACGTGTATTCACTCTTATACAACCCACACAAACCCGACAAGAGTTCATCGGAATTCATCTATTTGTAAATGAAAGAGACATATATTCCAATAGACTGAGAAGCCATGGTACATTACTTGACGGGTATGGGGTGGTCTCCACTCCTGTTGGTGTAGTTAACCACAGCGTTGAACGACTGGTTGAACCACTGCCAGAAGATCACTGCCGGGGTCGTCCTGTGGGACACACAACGTTGCAAGTCTTGACGCCACAGTGCTCAATTTTCTGTTCAACAATGGAGCAATAACAACTGCAGACATTATTTCAGCAACAAGAAACATTGCTTTACGCAAAAATAAGCATGAAAAATGCTTACAAAAAACCTAGGTTACTCACCTAGTAGGGTGTACACAATATGCTCTTGAGAGAAAAGAAATCTGGATTTATCCCTGGCCTAAAACACAACCACCTTCTTTTCCAGTATCCCACCATCCCCCCTGTAATCTCTGTGACTGACCTCTACTTATCAATTAAAGGTTTAAGACCACATATTTTTATGCAACGTCCCTGCCCAAAGATAAGAGAAAGAGAGCAAGCAAGACAGGAGAGAAGTCTTTACCTCTTAAGGCCTAAAAAAAAATAGGTGTGGTTACGGTAACCCGACCTACCCTATTTTTAGGGGCCGACCCTATAACTTTTTATTACATTTGTCAAAAAAACACCAAAAAAAGCAAGAAAAAGAGTGCAGAAAACGCAATGAAAGCGAAAGCGCTCGAGTCGCACACTTATTTCCCTGTCAAGTAGGTTTAATTTGTAAACATCAAAAAAAGAATTTTAAAAAAAAAAGTGATTGCCAACCTTCCTACCCAATTTTTTGTGTGGCTATGTTACCTTAACCACACCTATTTTTTTTTTCTCCTAAATAAACCATTTCCTTTGAAACTTTGTACACATTCAGCACACTTTTCTGCACAGACTTACTTGTAGAAGGTCATCATGCAGCCGGTAATGCTCATGTTCATGGGCACTTGTGCCGACATCCTGCCGATGATGACCATTTTCTCCCCAGTGTCTGGATGATACGCTGAGTCGTACAGCTGCTTGGCGCGCCATAGCTGGTTTACTGTCAGGTTGGGGATAGTCTCGCCTTTTCTGCACAGAACATATCAGCGGAAGACACTTAAAGGCTGAGCCATGGTATATATGAGGAGCCTGTACGTGCTACCACCACAGCAGATTTTGCAAGTGCCATGGAAACCGTTTTCAATATCGTTTGACAAGAAGGCCTTATCTTGCAAGTTATCACACAGACAGATGTATTTCAGGGTTCTCCACAACAGTACCGTATTTTCCGGGTTACAAGGCGCTACAGCGCATAAGGCGCACCCCCTTCTTTTAAAAAAAAATTGTAATCCAGTCACCCATTGGGCGCAGGGGGCCGATAGGGCGCACCAAAATTGAAAAAGAGAGGAAACTTGACCAGGGTAGTACCTAGTACTAGTAGCTGAAACATGCATTATCACAAGTTGTTTGACTGGTACTCAGGCGGTCTCTTTGATTTTTTTCGTATTTCATACATGGATTAGGGGCTTTATACAAGGCGCAGGGGTCAAACTCGAGGAAAAAAGTCGCGCCTTATGAAATACGGTACTCTTCCAAAATGTTTCTTTAGCATATGAAAGTAAAACTAGAACTATCCGCCCGAAAAACTCTGAATCGGTAGAACTAAGTCCTCACTGCGCATGCAAAACTATCAGTTTCTGTGGCTTTAAGATCGGCATGACCTGTATCGCTAACCAGTAAACCATAGATTTGACTAGACATCGACGGGCGCAGTGGCGTGGTGGTAAGACGTCGGCCTCCTAATCGGGAGGTCGTGAGTTCGAATCCCGGTCGCTGCCGCCTGGTGGGTTAAGAGTGGAGATTTTTCCGATCTCCCAGGTCAACTTATGTGCAGACCAGCTAGTGACTTAACCCCCTTCGTGTGTACACGCAAGCACAAGACCAAGTGCGCACGGAAAATATCTTGTAATCCATGTCAGAGTTCGGTGGGTTATGGAAACACGAAAATACTCAGCATGCCTACTCAACGAAAGCGGAGTGAAGCTGACTATGCTCTCAGAGCATAGTGTGGGGAACCCAAATGGAAAAACGAGCTCACACGTAACCAGAAAATTCTGGAACGCTGAAGAAGAAGAAGACAGACCTGTTTACCCCCATAAGTGTTTTGGAGTAATGCTCAGCCCCAAAAATAGTAATCCTGGCACAAAAATAGTAATCATCCAGCATTCGTCGCCAATTACAACGTACATGACAACTGTGTCTGCGAAACGCAATCATGCACATATATCCATCATTCACAAACAAAACACATCAGTCAATTTTTGTAGTCATCATAATTTCAAAGAAGATCACATCAAAAGCACATGCATCACTGATTCTTTTTCTTTTGCTCGTAGTAGGCCTTTTTCAGTGTGTCAAGCGCTTCTCTACTGTACTTGCGCTTGCCGAATGAGTGAGGGCGAGACTTCACCACTAGAAGGCTCTCCAGCGTTTCTTCTTCTTCTGCGTTCGTGGGCTGAAACTCCCACGTACACTCGTGTTTTTTGCACGAGTGGAATTTTACGTGTATGACCGTTTTTTACCCCACCATTTAGGCAGCCATACGCCGTTTTCGGAGGAAGCATGCTGGGTATTTCAGACATGGGATTCAGAAAAAGTGATAATTAAGGAAAAAGAAGGTGGGGGTCTGGGGGCTGCAGAAGGCCCCCAGTAGGGTCCAGGGGCAATGCCCCTGGTCGGGGTCTGGGGGCTTCGCCCCCAGAAGCTGAAGGTTTTTAGTGTTTTAGACACACAAAAATGGCCCTGAAATGTATATTTCAGCTTAATCATAGAGCTTCTATATCAATGGCAATAACAACAATTCAAACAGCAGGGAAACATATGAAAGAAAATTGATTTTTTTTTTTACCTCACCTTGAATTAAAGCATGAGTAGAAAATAGTTTGTCAGAGTCCACGGCAAGTTGATTTTAGCAAAAGCATCGCCAACTTTCACGTCTTGTGTCTTCTGGCCTTTCTCGTCTTTCCAGCTCAATGATACAACTTCATCGAGCCAGTCGAATCTCCAGAGATTTTTCTTGTACTTCTGCTGGTCAATTTCCCGGGCTAGAACGGTTTCGTCTCGCTTTAGCTTCCTCATCATTTTGGCAGGTGGCTCGAAGCGATGTAAAAATGGCGCCGAATCATTCTCATACGGTATGCTTATACTGAATCCCCAATAGCTACGTTGAAACGGTGACTGTAGGAGACAAAGAGCGCGTTCCCATACGGATCGACCAGCAACAGTCTGACCGTTTTAGGAACCAACCGTTCAAGAATAGTATGGAATGGAGCGTCGCGATCAGCGGACCGGCCGAAAAACTTGGGTCTATACCTACATATACCCCCAAATTTTCTCAGCGGATTTGCACGAATCTCAAGAATGATCCCTGGAGCCTAAAAATTTACGGAATTCCGTAAATTTACGGAAGAATCCCATGTCTGTATTTTCGTGTTTCTATAACCCACCGAACTCTGACATGGATTACAGGATCTTTTTCGTGCGCACTTGGTCTTGTGCTTGCGTGTACACACGGGGGTGTTCGGACACCGAGGAGAGTCTGCACACAAAGTTGACTCTGAGAAATAAATCTCTCGCCGAACGTGGGGACAAACTCACGCTGACAGCGGCCAACTGGATACAAATCCAGCGCGCTACCGACTGAGCTACATCCCCGCCCCTCTCCAGCGTTTCATCAGACAGACATGATCTCTGATCAGTCCTGTGCTTTTTCACCCCATTTTGCCATTGAAAAAAACAATGCCAACCATGTGAATTAATAAAAAAATAAAAAAAATTTTTTTTATTTTTTTTAAATTTTTTTTTAAATTTATGAAAATCGTAGTCTTGACACGGATAGCGGAATGTCGTATTTTTTGCAGAAAATCGTAATAAATTACGCCAAAATCGTAAGGGTAAACAGGTCTGAGAAGAAGACTAGACATGAAATACACATATTAGTTTGTTTGTTTGTTTGTTTGTTTAACGCCCAGCCGACCACGAAGGGCCATATCAGGGCGGTGCTGCTTTGACATTTTAACGTGCGCCACACACAAGACAGAAGTCGCAGCACAGGCTTCATGTCTCACCCAGTCACATTATTCTGACACCGGACCAACCAGTCCTAGCACTAACCCCATAATGCCAGACGCCAGGCGGAGCAGCCACTAGATTGCCAATTTTAAAGTCTTAGGTATGACCCGGCCGGGGTTCGAACCCACGACCTCCCGATGACGGGGCGGACGCCTTACCACTAGGCCAACCGTGCCGGTACACATATTAGTAGAAGACAGTGAAAATATATGTAATAATAAACAAGTCGCGTAAGGCGAAAATACAACATTTAGTCAAGCTCAGTCGAACTCACAGAATGAAACTGAACGCACTGCATTTTTTCCGCAAGACCGTATACTCGTAGCATCATCTGTCCACCGCTTGTTCTGAGCGTGTTTTTAATCCAAACATATCATATCTATATGTTTTTGGAATCAGGAACCGACAAGGAATAAGATGAAATTGTTTTTAAATCGATTTCGGAAATTTAATTTTAATCATAATTTTTATATTTTTACATTTCAAAGCTTGTTTTTAATACGAATATAACATATTTATATGTTTTTGGAATCAGCAAATAATGACAAATAAGATGAAATTGTTTTGTTGTGTTTGTGTTTTATAAAAAAATAATTTTAATTACAATTTTCAGATTTTTAATGACCAAAATTATCAATTAATTTTTAAGCCTCTAAGCTGAAATGCAATACCAAAGTCCGGCCTTCGTCAAAGATCACTTGGCCAAAATTTCAATCAATTTTATTAAAAAATGAGGGTGTGACAGTGCCGCCTCAACTTTTACAAAAAGCCAGATATGACGTCATCAAAGACATTTATTGAAAAAATGAAAACGTCTGGGGATATCATGCCCAGAAACTCATGTAAAATTTCATAAAGATCGGTCCAGTAGTTTATTCTGAATCGCTCTACACACACACACACACACACACACACACACACACACACACACACCGACCCTCGTTTCGATTCCCCCTCTATGTTAAAACATTTTAGATTTAGTCAAAACTCGACTAAATGTAAAAATAAGGATTACACAACTAACTTGAATCGTTGAACAATGTCACAGGCTTCATCAAGCTGTTTCCCAGATGCGAAGAGATTCAGAGGGTTGGTGGTGATGAAAAAATGTCTGGCTCGCCCCGTATAGGTGCTCTGGTCATACCGTGGCTCATCAAGGTTGATCTTACCAGGCAGCGCCACCTCAGTCATCGTCACTCTGAACAACAACAAATAAGACATTTTTGTGACACTGAATAATGACAAATCTTTGACTTACCTTCCCAACAAACAGACCAAACATTTATTTGCCACTCTGGATAATAAAAGCTAACACAATGTCACTCTAAGTCTAAACAATACCAATCATATAAAACATCAGCACAAAGTTTACTTCACTATGGAAAGCAGGTGGGTGGCTTGCTAAGAAGACAATTAAAAAGAGTGCATGCCTGCAGAAGTTGTATAGCTAGACTATCAATCCAGAGTAAATGAATTGATTTTGTGGTAAGGCCAAAAAAAAAAAAGTCTGTTTACGGTAACAGGCACAAAAAAATAGGGTCGGTAGGTCGGGAGTTTTTTTTTTCTTCCCAAAAAACATATTTTTAAGTTATTTTGCCAAAAAACAGACTTTAAAAAAAAAAAGTTATTTTTTTTTTAAATTTATTTTTTCTTTTCCCAAATGCCAAAAAAAAGTCTACTAGGGTCGCGCGAAAAAATAGGGATACCGTAAACAGACTATTTTTTGGCTCACGTAAGTGTAGCCTATGCGATGGTAAACTTTGTCTGTCTGTGCGTATGTATGTATGTATGTCTGTGGTAGAAACTTTAACATTTGACTGAACACCGAAATACTAATTTCACCTGGTTATTATCCAAGCAACATCTTCAAAGTATTGAAGCAATGATCAACATTTCGTCGGCATGTGTGCAGTTAAAGTGTGTATCCAAAGAAAACGGGTGGTGGGGGGTTTTGGGGTTTTTTTGTGGGAAAAAAGCAGGTGACTGGTTTGTGTCGTGTGTGGTATGTAGATCAGGTCAGGGGTCAAGATCAGGTCAGGTCGCGTGAAGGATTGTGGTATAGATTCAATCAATCAATCAATATGAGGCTTATATCGCGCGTATTCCGTGGGTACAGTTCTAAGCGCAAGGATTTATTTTATTTAAAAAAAAAAAAAAAATTTATGTAATTTATATGGCGCACATATTCAAGGCGCAGGGATTTACTTTTTAGTTCTCACCGAGCTGCATTCGAAGACGATTTCACATTGTTCGGTTTCTTAGCTCAAGAAAAATAGATAAAGAAGATACCAAAGGAGATTTCCAACAGTCTGACCTGCACAGCGTGTTTCCAGTGTGAGCGAAGGAAGAGCTGTCGAAAGCGCAGTGTCGATCTGGCAGTCGTGTCCCCGGTAAGTACAGACAGATCTAGTGTCTCCCACTCTTACAGCGTGTCACGTAAGCTTACTGATAATCCGTTTTGTTTAATTTCTTTCTATTTCAGCAGACCCGGATATCAAAAACAGTGCTAGGCAGTCACCTCTAGTGAAATGAGTTAATCTAAACTGCCTGTAATGTTTGGATGTCTTTGTTCTTGGTTCGATTTATGTGAATTTCAAGACTTGCAGTAGAGTCTCCAGTTTCCTCTGCCCGTATAAAACTGTCCACCATTTCTTTGAACATGCAGATATAAGAAAACGGACTGAATCTGTTCTCAAAGTCAAAATGATTACGATTTTGCCTCAGTTTCAAAACATGCTCTGTCATGGTTCTGTCTGTAAATTTTGGTGCCTTTCAACAACTTCCTTAAATTTGAAAGACAGTTTTTGAAAGCTAGATCTACCTAGATCTGTATCGCGTTTCATTCCAGACTCCTTCTCTTTGATTGTGCTGTTTGCTGTTTACGCACTATCATGATTCGCTAATGTTTGTAACGCTTGGTAAACTTACCTTGAAACAGCTTCCTTTTCTTTGTTGGCATTTTCTTTCAAAGCAGCACAACGTAAGATTAGCTTCTTTTGGACAGCAGGTAGAATGCGAGTTTTTGAGACAACGACAGTCGTGCAAAGAAAGCTTGCTGTGGATGTTTGTTCTACATAATGGCACATGTGATTCTGTATGTTTCTGCGGTTAATGTTAATGGTTTATTTTTTCCTCTGTTGGTTTCTTCCTCCTGAGTTGATTGTTATCACTCAAACAAGACCATAAGAGAGCAAGGGCGGATCCAGGATCCTAAGGAGGGGGGTGGGGGGGGGGTGGCACACCCAAACGTTTTTGCACAAATTTGAAGGCACGAAGGCCTGAATTGAGGGTGCAAAACGCCCACATTGAGGGAGCGAAGCGCCAGAACATGCTAGGGTGGTCCGGGGGCATGCCCCCCCCCCCCCCCCGGATTTTTTTTTTCCAAGGAAGCAAAAAGCTGTAACCTAGGGCCACCTGAGCTCAGAAACTGTCATTTAATCATTTCTCTCTCTCTCACACTCTCTGTTTCTCTCTCTCTCTCTCTCTCTCTCTTTTTTCCCTGAAGGGGCCCCCCCCCCCCCCCTAAATCCACCACTGGAGAGTACCTCAGTTGCTCCTCAAAATGGACTGTGAATAGTGTGTTGACTGTGTTGACCGTCAGAATTATTTTAAGAACCAGGCTGCTGCAGTCAGTTGACATGTTTCGCATATTGTAGGGTTCCCATGCTGCATTTAAGTAAAATGGCTTGTATAACCCGACTATTCAGTATCAAAACATTGTTTATATTTGTGTAGGTTGTAGTCATCACAACTAATCGCATTTTGCCTTTTGTTTCAGAAAGGAGGATAAGTAACAAGATCGACGCAGCCTCAGCCACATGACGACTTCCGAATTTAGATCCACTCGTTATGGTGACAAGTCTTGATGAAAAGTATAAGACTGAGGACAGCAGTGGAAAAAGTGACCACATGGCAGGTACCTGTTGCTTAGTGTCTGCAGTGAATTGCTTAGTGTCTGCAGTGAAAAAGACAGATAAGCGGATGGTAGGTTTCCAAATGAACACAGTACCCGCAGATCTACTGCTGATTTACGACGGGCAAGCTACAATCCAGGGCAGAGAACACTGCAGCGTTGTAATCCAACTCTTCATTTGTTTCAGGAAAGCACGTCCTTACAAATTAACATTAAAACTCTCTGATACAAAGACAAAGTGCATAGTGTACCACAGGAACATCCCGATAAGTGAGTGGGACAGGATTAAAAAAATTCCCAGGGCTGCAGTGAGGAAGTACACGGTTTTTCTGTCATTGACCTTAATAGTTTTCACACAGCCAGTATGCGAAATAATGGTCTTCTTGGTGACTGTTCATGCCCAAGCACGCGGAGCTGGTTGCTAGCAGGACAATGTGTCACTGGACAATATCATAGACTTCGGAGTGCAAGGACCAGGGAAAATAACCTCATGTGAACCTGTCTGACTCTGAGTGTGACCATCGTGACACCCATATTATTTACTCTTAGTCGTATAACAATTCCAACACGCAAGCTCTGTGTAGGTTAATAATTGTAGATAAGCTTTGCCATGATAATTATGCTGATGCAGTTTAAAAGTGTGCGTGTGTGTGTGTGTGTGTGTGTGTGAGAGAGAGAGAGAGAGAGAGAGAGAGAGAGAGAGAGAGAGGATTGCAAAAGATCTCCTTCAGGGACAACTACACCAACAACAATTACAGTCATTTTATACGTTTACCTTCTTTTGAAAATTATACATGGAGTAGATATGATGCGTTAGTTTTAACTCTGTGAGACTGTGTGTGTGTGTGTGTGTGTGTGTGTGTGTGTGTGTGTGTGTGTGTGTGTGTGTGTGTGACGGAGCGATTGAGTTTGTGTTACTGTTTGTCGATTTCTTACGGGAGCCTTGAAGGCTTCGCCTCTTGTTTTTTGTTGGCCTAAGACGCACACACTTAAATTGACAGAACATAATGATGTCGATGGACAGTAGAGAGAGAATTATCCATTATACTGATCAAAACACGATCCTAGCTTGCCTTGTGACTGACTGAACATTTTATGATGATGCAACATACAAGTCTGCGTGCAGACTGTATTTGTCTCTGTTAACATTCACATACCGGCCATGCTTCAATGCAATGATTTCATCAGCATCTTCACAGCATGAACAAACCGGACAGCACTGGACTATACACCAACACTTGGCTACAGGTTAATATATTGCCTACAGTGTGTGGGTACACACACACGAACACCACCACCAACATCAACAACGCACCACTGCACACCACAGCCTACACACACACTGACACAGTAACAGGCATCATTAGCAGACGCGCACTACAAAACTTGAATTTTTGATGACGTCTGCCAAAAAGACATTGCTCCTCACTTCGTATCAAACAAGGCGAGAAGTTATGAACAGGGTATGAACAGTGTCAAGCACGGGGGGGGGGGGGGGGGGAGGGGGCGGATGGAGAATCCACAAGTACAAATCACCAACCTGGTTTTACAAGATCAACGTCTGTTGCTGCAAGCTGCTTGCAAATGTTCAGCTCCAGTGGAACTCTCACGCATCGGGGTCTCAAGGTCAGCGAACCGGAAGTAATTGCAGAGCGAAGGTGTGTCTCCCTGCGGCCGCTGATTGGTTGCTTTATCAAAGTCACCTTCACCTTATTTACAGCATAGACCAAAATGGTCTATGTTTACAGGAGATGATAAAGTAGAATAGTCTCAAGGGCGGTCTGTCCTTTTAAAGTTCTGAGAAAGCAAGCATATCAAGAACATTCTCTCAAATGGTTTGTTTTCAACTGACTAATCCCGCAACAACTTAAATTACTGGTTTGACAAGGGACGCAGGACAATATTTTGTTAACTTCGGTCAGAAAACCGTGAGATGAAGTAGATATTGCTGTACACAGAGGAATGAAACGAACAGCTATCATTTCAGTCGTGGCTCTCGCCGGTGTCAGTCAGTCACTGCAGTTGAGAGCGGTTTCCATAGTTTTTGCCTCATGCTGTTGAAACATGTTCTCGAATTGTGCAGATCGCCAACTTAAAAATCGCACCCCCACGGCACAAGTGCCGCCAAATGAGGCGGAGCCAGTCTTCAGCTTCGGCAGGGAAGAACTTGTGTGCCAAGGGAAATAAATCCTGTCCTATGTTCACAATGCATGGCACGATTCCCTCCCTTTGAACACACACATACAAGTGAGAGAGAGGGACAATGACAATGACAATGACAATGACAATGACAAATCTTTATTTTTCGAGGGTGACAAGAATAAGCATAGATATGCTTTTTTTGCATCTGGCCCTCGCCCTAAAGAGGGACTAAACTATTTTACTATGTATCGATTGGAGATTGGATTTCCCTTCTTTGAGTCATGTGACGTCAGAGGCCTACAAAACTTTATAACTATGACTAGGGAAAAAAAAAAAAAAAAAAGTTACAGTCATAAAAACATTAATGGTAGAACATATAAGTTTATGTACATGAAGCGCGTTATGTAGAAGCATTGTAGATCATAAGGTAGTGTTCAAAATTGGGTGTAAAGCAATGAAGATAAGGCCAAAAAAAAAAATAGGTCTGTTTACGGTAACCCGACCGACCCTAGTTTTTTCGCGCGACCCTAGACTTTTTTTTGGCATTTGGGGAAAAAAAAAAAAAAAATCTAGTTTTTTTGGCAAAATAACGTAAAAATATGGTTTTTTTGGAAAAAAAAAAAAAAAAAAAAAAAAAAAAAAAAAACAATCCCGACCTACCGACCCTATTTTTTTGGCCTATGTTACCGTAAACAGACCTATTTTTTTTTTGGCCTAAACGGAAAGTAACCCAACAATACATTAGCTCAGCAAAACAATGTATTACATGTAGTGATATCTGCATGCTCACTAGTCATGGTTATCCATACTGCCTGGCCACACAGCCAGCCTCAGTTTTATCCCTGCCTTCTGCAGCAGTCTGCATTCAGCTATCACAGTGAACAGTCTCTTGCTTCAGTACTTTCTACTTTGTGCTTGTGTTTAACCTTACCTTTTAGTCTTATATTCAATACAGTGTAATCATTACTATACACGCCTTCACAGTGTTGTCTATGTGTGTGAGTGTCATACTACACATACATCATATCATTACATGGTGGCAGCGGAAAAAACAAAGACTTTAAAGTAAGTGTCAAACCTTTTGTTTCAATTGGAACTATCGTTATCGCATCCCGCGATCAGCTTAATTCTATACACCCTGCCTTGATGTTTATAGTACCTAACTGTGTCAGACCCCTCATATTTGCTCTGAAAGTGATGTCAGGACTGGTGCATGTTGTGTGCTTGAACATTAGTGCAATAAAGGTGCTACATTTGAAACAGAGTAAGACAAAGAGAGCCAAAAACCCTTTCCATAAGGTAGCAGTCCTACGGAAAGCATCTCAAAATGGAACATGCGCCCAAAATGGACTGGACCACGGACAACCCTGCAGAATCTTTCAAACTATTCTCGCAGAGAATTGAACTATATTTCAAAGCCAAGAAAGTTCCCACAGCGGAACAGACAACCCACATCCTCCTTCAGGTCGGAGAAGAAGGGCTCAGGAGATATAACTCCTGGACCTTGACGGATGACGACGAGCAGACCCCAGC
Organism: Littorina saxatilis; assembly: GCF_037325665.1. Classification (NCBI taxonomy): domain Eukaryota; kingdom Metazoa; phylum Mollusca; class Gastropoda; order Littorinimorpha; family Littorinidae; genus Littorina; species Littorina saxatilis. The sequence goes on along the minus strand of NC_090256.1, from coordinate 83,519,915 downwards.
TGCCATCCTCAAGCGCTTCAGAGAGCAGCTGGAGCCCTCAGAAAACTTTCGGGTTGCACGCCTGAAGTTAATGGCATTTCGACAAGGCCCATCGGAATCCTTGGACAATTTCGTCAACAAGTGTAAACTGCAAGCGATCAAATGCGATTTCTCAACAGAAGAAACCAACGAGCGCATTATCGAATTAATCATTGCCAATACAACTGACGCAGACTACCAGAAAAACCTCCTCAGCCAGAAAAAAGGGCTGAAACTGGAGAACGCCGTGCAAATAGGCAGGACTTTTGAAGCCACAGCCTGCCACGTACAGCAACTCCAGGATATGAGACTTCCCAGCACACATGTCCACAGCCTTCAGACAAGCAGATGCAAGAACTGCGGACGTTCACATGAGCCCAGAAAATGTCCTGCCTATGGATCCCAGTGCAGATCATGCGGGAAAGAAAACCACTGGGCCAAGGTGTGTCGGTCCTCTGCCACAGGTTCAAATCAAAAACAACAGAGCCAGAGGAACCAGAACACCAGAGGTGACCAAGGACGTGGAGCACATCATGACAGCCGCAGAGCTGTGCATGATGTTCAAGCATCCACAGACGTAGAAGACCACTTTGACATGCTGTCCTTCAACAATGTGAAGATATCGTCCATCACAAGAAGAGACGAGGCTTTCGTACAGCTCAACGTCAAGCTGACCAGCCGACGAGGGATCCACAATCTCAATCTGAAAGTGGACACTGGAGCTCAGGGAAATACTCTACCCTTACGTACATTCCGGCAGATGTTCCCTGACCACCTGCGAGAAGACGAGATGCCAACAAGCGAAATTGCAGACAAAGCAAAATCTGTACGTCTGACGGCATACAATGGCACAACAATACCATGTCATGGAATCTTCAGCTTCCCATGCAAGTTCAGAGATTCGTCATGGAAAGAAGCACAGTTCCACATTGTAGACGTCACAGGACCTGCAGTCATGGGCCTGCCAACATGCGAACAACTCAAGGTTGTCACTCTCCATTGTAGCATTGACACAGAAAGGTCTGAGCCAATCAGTTCCACCAAGGATCTGATGCGTCGATACCCACAACAGTTCGACAGGATTGGAGACCTCCCAGGAGAAGCTAAACTCGTCGTGGATCCAGATGTGCCTACCCACATTGACCAGCAGTTCTGAGAGACCTCTTGAAGAATGACGTCCCCTTCATCTGGGAGAGTCATCACCAAGCAAGCATTGAGAAGATCAAGGAAGCAATCTCAGAAACATCGACCCTGAGATACTTTGACACCTCCAAGACTCCGACACTGCAGACAGATGCAAGCATCAAAGGCCTTGGAGCCAGCCTAATCCAGGACCAACAGCCCATCGCATATGCTTCCAAATCACTTTCAGATGCAGAAACACGGTATGCCTGCATTGAAAGAGAACTCCTGGCAGTTGTCTTTGGAGTCCAAAGATTTCACACCTATCTCTTTGGGAGACCATTCAAGGTCGTCACAGACCACAAGCCCCTGGTGATGATCTTGAACAAACCCCTCACATCAGCTCCTCCACGACTCCAGCGAATGCTGCTGAAACTACAGGGCTACAATTTCGTTATGGAGTATCAACCTGGTTCAACCATGGCACTGGCGGACACCCTGTCGAGACTGCCAAGTGCAAAGAACCTGCAGGAGATTGACCTCGACATACGGGTCAGCATGGTGCGGTTCAGTTCGGAACGTACCAGCCGCATTCGCGCAGCAACCGAGGACAATGCAACCTGCCGCCAGCTGACTAGTACGATCGTGACAGAATGGCCAGACACTCTCCAGGAAGTACCACCAGCCATCAGAACATTTTGGCATTTCAGAGACGAGTTAGCTATTGAAGACGGGCTCATCCTGAAAGGACAACGCTTGCTCATCCCAGAATCACAACGGGAAGACATCATGGAACAACTCCATTATGGTCACCAAGGCATCGAGAAGACGCGACTTCGTGCCAGAGAATCTGTCTTCTGGCCTGGAATCAACAAGGACATTGAGCAGAGAACCAAGTCATGCCCCATCTGCCAGGAGCACAAACCATCGCAGTCCCCTGAGTCCCTCATGCCACATGAGGTGCCCAGTCGCCCATGGGAGACCCTTGGAACAGACCTGTTCAGACTCCATGGCTATGAGTATTTGCTGCTCACTGACTACTACAGCAAGTACTTCATCGTCAGAAAGCTTGCTGGTGACGCAACTAGCAACACTGTCATCAGAGCACTAAAGCAGATGTTCTCTGAGCATGGCCTTATCAGCTTGCTCTCATCGGACGCCTTCGTCACATTTGCAAGAGAGTGGGCATTCGACCACATAACCTCTTCCCCCAGATACCCCAGATCCAACGGTATGAGTGAGAGACACGTGCAGACAGTCAAGGATGCTCTACAGAAGGCCAGCCAAGCCAGAACTGATCCTGACCTTGCCCTTCTATGTCTGCGCACCACCCTTCTGTCCTCATCTATTCCAAGTCCCCTCGAAATCCTGACAGGAAGAAAAGCACGATCCAACATGCCCATAAAGCTGAACTCTCTCCCAAACTCAATCAGAGAAGAGCTTCAAGATCGCCAGAACGTACAGAAGATGTACCACGATCGGCATGCCAAAGACCTGCCAGTCCTTCAGCCTGGTCAACAAGCCCGTGTCCAGGACTACCAGACAGGGAAATGGATCCCAGCTACCGTCACCGGACCGAGGGCGGAGCCGAGGTCGTACCAGCTTGCCACGCAACAAGGACAGATGCTCAGGAGGAACAGAGTCCACATCAGAGACGTTCCCCAAGCAGTAGAGGCTACACCCAAACCACCACAACAAGAACCTCTACAACAGCAGCTTCCTTCACAAGCGGGAGCTACAACAACCCGATCAGGCCGAATCGTCAAAGCCCCGCAGAAATTAGACCTGTAGACTCACCGTTTCTATTTGCAGAAACAGATATCCACAGGACTGTTGTAGTGAAGAACAGTAACATATAGTGTAAAAAAATCTTGCAGTCATACGGATACACTTGAACAGACCAACAGTGATATTGCTACTAGAATATAGTGCATATTCAGTTGCGACTTTCCACAGGACTGCAATTTAGGAAATTCCAGTCTCTGGCATGGCTAGCAGATAACGGTGCCCCTAGTCAGCTCCCACCAGTAATAGATAACAGATGCTGGTAGCTGGACCCAGACTCTGTACAAACACTACTGCCGTATCTCTCTTTTGGGCAGTGCGAAGGAATGCACAGAAAAACTGACATTTGAAGATTTAAAATATTAATGGTTATGATCATTAGAACTTCATGATTGGTGTTACTTAATACATTGGTATCATGTAAAGACTATGTGTTTAAAAGGCTATGGTTTGCCTACATTGCAATGTTTATTACCTAGTACAGCAAAATTACAAATACACCCAATCAACTTTAAAAAGAACTTATTAATAAACAATAGTCTTTTTCTTAAGAAGGGAGATGTAGTGATATCTGCATGCTCACTAGTCATGGTTATCCATACTGCCTGGCCACACAGCCAGCCTCAGTTTTATCCCTGCCTTCTGCAGCAGTCTGCATTCAGCTATCACAGTGAACAGTCTCTTGCTTCAGTACTTTCTACTTTGTGCTTGTGTTTAACCTTACCTTTTAGTCTTATATTCAATACAGTGTAATCATTACTATACACGCCTTCACAGTGTTGTCTATGTGTGTGAGTGTCATACTACACATACATCATATCATTACATTACAGAGCCAAATCTTCGTGATTTTGTCACAATAAACCATAATTCCGATAATGAACAACTGTATACAAAGAGAACATACAAATCAAGTTTATTTGTTCATAGAGTTCATTAAATGGAAAGAATATTTGGTTCTAAAAGAATCCGTATTGGTGGATTGCCGCAAGGCGTCCGGAAGAGCGTTCCAGAGGCTGCTTCCTGAATAAACAAGACTTGATTTAAATAGGTCTATCCTAGGAAGAGGAGTGTTTAGTTTTATAAAGTGGTGAGAATTCTTCAAAGAGAACTTTGAAAAAATGGTTTCGGGTGCATTTTTTGTCATAATTTTATGCATCATTATTCCTTTGTTATAAGTCATTCTTGATTTTAGAGGTAGGACCGGTGTTGATGTAGTCCGAGTCGGTGAGAGTAGTCTGTTTGAGTAATACTACTTTTAGCGCTCTTTTGTGTAATTTGCTGAGTAGCTTTAGGGAATTATCACTTGCTGAGTCCCATAGAGTGGATGCGTAATCAATGAGAGACTGAATATGAGCAGTGAAAAATAACTTCCTGGCTTAAGTGTTTAATTCTAGATAAGAGGTACACTTTCTTTGACACTAATTTACTAAGTTGTTCAATGTGAGTTGACCAAGACAGGTTGTTATCGATGTGGACACCTAGAACTTTGTGATGGTCGACTTTTTCCACTATATTGCCGTCAATCATTAAATCGGGACCAGTTGAAATAAAATTCTGTCGTTTTTGTCTAGTTGTAATTATCATATATTTGGTTTTCTTTGAGACATGTGATTTAGGTCAGTCCATTCTGTCAGCTGGTTTAGACTCCCTTGGAGGGATTCTGATAAGCGAGTTAAATTTTTGTTACTGGAGTGAATTGTGGTATCATCTGCAAAAAGTTCACATAAATGTTGAATATAAAGGGGGAGGTCATTAACATATATTGAGAAGAGCAGAGGTCCTAATACCGATCCTTGTGGTACACCGTAATCTACAGCTTGCATGTTCGATGCTCTAGCGTTTGTAAGAACTGTCTGTTGTCTGTCAGAGAGGAATGAACTAACAAGATTGATAGTATCATATCCGACGCCATACAAACCGAATTTTAATGTGTGATCAATTACGTCAAAGGCTTTTGCAAAGTCTACGAAAATGGCACCACAGAATTCATTATCGTTTATTTTGTCCAACCACTGATCAACAAGAGAGATTAAGGCAGTGTGGCAGGAATGCTTAGCTCTAAATCCTGATTGTTTAGGATGGAATAAGTTGTTTTGGTTGAAATGTGTTAGGATGTGTTTGTTGATATGCTTTTCCAGTGGTTTTGATAACACAGACAAAATGGAAATTGGCCTATAATTTGAGGGGTCTCTTTTGTCACCTGATTTAAACAGAGGAATGACTTTAGCCTGTTTCAGGGCGACTGGAAAATATTTTTTTTCTAAACAGAGATTGTAAATGTAGGTAAGTGTTTCAGAAATTACGGGGGCTGACAATTTAAGAATCCTACCATCAAGCCCATCGAGCCCCCGGGTGCCTGTTTGCTTGAGGTGTGTAAGTGCGTGAAAAACTTCAGGTACTGTAAGAAGGGGAATTTTTGCTTGACATGAAATTTGTTTTGATTTGCAAAATTCTTCTAAAACTTTCAAATCATTTAATTTGGACTTATCATTTTTAATCACATTTTCAGCTATTTTAGAAAAATGTGTGTTTAAATCATCGGGAGATATGTCCTTGATACAACTCGGATGACTGGCAGCCTTTTTATTTGTAAGTTCATTTATTGCCTTCCATATATTCTTTGAGTTTTGCTTTGAACTTGATGATGCTAGGTCACGAAAATATTTTATCTTTTTTGTTCGTTTAAGTGAATTTACCTTATTTCTCTGTTCTCTGTATTCCTCTTCCTTGCCAACCGATTTTAAAAAATCGCGATGGTCAATGGCATGTTGTAAATCATTATCAAACCATTTAGGTTTTACAATGTGCCTAACTCTCTTTATTCTCCATGGAGCATGTTTATCGTATATGAATGTCATTGAAGGCACTAAGCCAATGTGTTAGGGCTTCGTCCGGATCCGTAAAATTGTAAGTATCAGATAGTGGGGAATTCCAGAGAGAGAGAGAGAGAGAGAGAGAGAGAGAGAGAGAGAGAGAGAGAGAGAGAGAGAGAGAGAGAGAGAGAGAGAGAGAGAGACGTAAGACGTAAGACATTTTATTGATTAAACACACAAGGTTCATTTCAACGGGGAGGGGGGGGGGGGGGGGGGGGCAGTAATACATGCCGTGTGTTTGTATTTATGGACAATCACCCGGTTTTATCTCTTTCTCTCTAACATATATACTCACACTAACGCACGCACGCTCTCACTCTCTCTCTCTCACTCTCTTTCTCTTAAACATAAAGACATATCCAGCGCATGAATTAACAATAATTATGGATAGGTGCAACGACAAACAAGTTTACAGTGCTAACATACATTATCGGCTTTCAATCATGTTCTATCGTTCCACGGCACAGACTCTCTCTCTCTCTCTTTCTCTCTCTTTCTAACCTACAAACATTTCCAGCGCATAAATCAACAATTCAACAATTTGAATAGGTACAACATCAACACAGGTGTACTACACCAGCATACATTATTTGCAATCAAACCTGCTCTAACATTCAACGGCACAAACTATGTATAACACATCGCCGTCTCGTTCACCTGTTCCACATTGGGTAACTAGTCCAAAAAACTTTTTCTTTTTTGAAAAACACGATATAAGAATCTGGCCACATGCACCACTGAATCTCCTTTATCTACAGACATAACACGTCTAATACTGTTCGCATCTTCACTCTGGTTTTTTTCTCTTAGTATTTTGACATCAAGTCTATAATCACAATATCCTTTGCATACAAACAATACATGTTTCTCGTCTTCCACGTCCTCTCATTTGCGCAGTAATAATATAGTCAATCACAGAGAGAGAGAGAGAGAGAGAGAGAGAGAGAGAGAGAGAGAGAGAGAGAGAGAGAGAGAGAGAGAGAGAGAGAGAGAGAGAGAGAGAGAGAGAGAGAGAGAGATTGGATTGGATTGTTTACTCATTTAGGCCATAGCCCCTTATGAGGGGGGTGAACATATATGCAATGACATAATGCCATTTGCACACAAATCAAATGAAATAAATCATACACAAACTAAGACATTACATTTCAAATAAAAATATCGTAGGCTTACGTGAACTAAGACATAACAACACTACGTAGCCGAAATGCTTTGTACACATAAACTGACAACTTTCGAACAATACCTTCATTCACAGATGCCATAAGCATAGAAAACTTGTGTAAACTTGGGTTTCTATAAAACTTAGCGGGAATAAACTGGCATCGCAAATCACGAAGTGCGGGGCAACAAAGCACAAAATGAAACTCATCTTCCTTACGTTCCCTGCACAATGGGCATAGCAACATATCTGCATCGTATCTCTTATATCGATTAACGTGCACAAATAGTTCTGTTATTCCGCCTCGGAATCTTGCCATAATAATTTTCAAATGCCTATCCATGTTCAATAATAAATAAGGTTTTACTTCGTGCACAGTGCAAAATGTCCTATATAACGCAAATCTATCACTGTTCTGAACATGAAAATTCCATTCCTGCCATCTACAATCAATCAATCTTTCTCTGAAATCTTTCAAAAAACGGTTCTCATCTTGCACTCCTTGATTCATCCATACAAACCCAAAACCATTCTGACATAATTTACAACGTACGCTAGACACCCAGTTTCTTTTACCTCTTTCATCCAGTTCACGCAACATTTTATAGGCTTTATGTGGCAATCTATTTACGTCCATTCTTAACAACTTCAACCAATATTTAACACAACGTATTGCAGCATTCACATAAATGGGATACCTATTCATCTCGCCGTACACAAAATCGTTGGGTGTGCGTGATCCAACACCAAGAAATTTCTTTAGGGCAAATAAATGAACTTTTTCAGACTGTAATGCAGATTTCTCAAGACCCCACAGTTCAGCTCCATATAGTGCAATTGGCAAAACCTGAGAATCAAATAATTTTAAATAAACTTTCAAATTATTATTACCAAGCTTGGACACATTTTTTAATATACACAACAATGCGTTTTTCGCTTTGCTTGCAAGGTCACAACAAGTGGCAGTAAAACTGAGTTTTGTGGAGAACAATATTCCTAAATACTTATAAACATTAACCACTGGCATTATCTTTCCATCATACTTCCATTTCTCTCTTACACTCAAGTATCCACCCTTCCGAAAAACAACAATATTACTCTTATTCATATTTACTTTAAGGTGTAAATTTGATGCTGCATGTTGCAAATTATTCAACTGCGTCTGTAGACCAACCACAGTCTCAGATAATAGAACAACATCATCAGCCAATAATAAAATAAATAGCTCCATATAATCATTCAAAAACTGTGCACCATGTCTTCCCTTTTCAATAATTTCCAAAGCCAACTCGTTTATAAAGAGAGAAAACAAAAGAGGACTACAAACATTACCTTGTTTCACACCGTAGGTACACTTAATATAATCAGTCAAATGTACACCACATTTCACTCGGCATTTAACATTTTCATACATACTTTTAATGCAACGGAACAACTTTCCTTTTATGCCATTTTTCAACAAAATTGGCCACATAAGGTTACGATCGATAGAATCAAATGCTTTTTCAAAATCTATAAATGCCACATAGAGTTTACGATTAAAGGAAAACTGCTTCTGTACAAACGCCAACAATGTAAACATATGATCGACAGTTGAATAATTCTTTTTAAACCCAGCTTGATATTCTCCGGTAAGATTATAACGTTCACTCCATTCTTGAAGTCTACAGTTGATAATTGTACTATACATTTTACTACTCACATCACAGAGTGATATTCCTCGATAATTACTTGGGTCATTAGCATCACCTTTTTTGAATAACGGGAGAACAAATGATTCGGTCCAAGCTTCCGGAAAAACACCTTTGTCAAAAAGAACATTAAACAATTTCACACAAAAATCAACAATCTGTGGTTCAGAACCTTTCAATAACTCAGGTATTATCCCCGAGTACGCTAGTACAAGGGTCCAGCAGACTTTAATTGTGTGTCTGTCTGTCTGTCTGTGTGTCTCGACTTAACAGCTTATTGCTGTGAAACTACTGGAAGCAGTTCGTTCAAAAGTTGATACACTAACTTGATAATAGGTCCGATTGATCGTATTAAAACTTCATAATGTTACCTGGGACCTAAATGCGAAATAAATCACAAAAACGACTCTTAACGGCGGGCGGAATTCGCGGTGGGATAGAACTGCGGTTCGGCTCATAGAACGGTGCAAGGTCTCGGCCAACCAAGACTATGGCATACTCGTAGCAAAGCCGCCGAATGGTACCGTAAACCAAGAATAGTGACGTAGTTATGTCACGGTCGAAAGTCTTTGACGTCAATGCCTCCCTGTAGCCTTTTTCTCTCGCGCGGTGTGTGTGTGTGTGTGTTCATTTTGTGCACATGTGTTAGTGTTACTGTTTGTGTGTGTGTGTGTGTGTGTGTGTGTGTGTTTGTTTGTGTGTGTGTGTGTGTTTGTGTGTGTGTGTGTGTGCGTGCATGAGTCTGTACTCGTGTGTGTGTGTGTGTGTGTGTGTGTGTGTGTGTGTAAGAAAGAAAGAGAGAGAGGGAGGGAGTGAGGGAGAGAGAGAGAGAGTGTGTGTGTGTGTGTGTGTGTGTGTGTGTGTGTCTGTGTGTGTGTGTGTGTGTGTGTTTGTGCGTGTGTGTGCGTGTGTGAATGTCTGAAGAGTACTCCGGTCCAGCGCGAGCGTTTTTGGCTCACGTAAGTGTAGCCTATGCGATCGTAACTTTGTCTGTCTGTGCGTGCGTGCGTGCGTGCGTGCGTGCGTGCGTGCGTCTGTGCGTGTGTATGTCTGTGGTAGAAACTCTAACATTTGAAGACGTCACATTACATTGACGTCACATTATGACGTAAGAGGGTTAGACGTCACGCGAAGGAAGTACTGAGAGTCTCGGTCATTACTATTTTGAGCGCGCCGAGACTAGTTGGCAGTCGTGTCCTTGTAAGTAGGCTACATGCAGACAGACAGATCTAGATCTAGTGTCTCGCTTTCTTGCACAGTTTCACCTATGCTCTTTCTCTGTGTGTGTGTGTGTGTGTGTGTGTGTGTGTGTGTGTGTGTGTGTGTGTGTGTGTGTGTGTGTGTGTGTGTGTGTGTGTGTGTGTGTGTGTGTGACGGAGTGATTGAGTTTGTGTTACTGTTTGTCGATTTCTTACGTGAGCCTTGATGGCTTCGCCTCTTGTTTTTATTCCATCTGGTCCAGGAGCTTTATGATCTTTCAATTTTCTTAATGCTTTCAAAACTTCCTCTTGTGAAATCGGATTATTCAAAATACTGTCTTGCTCACCTTCATCGTAATTAAAACTTTCCACATTACTTTCATCTTTTTCCAACAGAGAGAGAGAGAGAGAGAGAGAGAGAGAGAGAGAGAGAGAGAGAGAGAGAGAGAGAGAGAGAGAGAGAGAGAGAGAGAGAGTTGCAGGTTTAAATTTGTTTTATCATCTGACCACTGGTACAAAAAGTTATAATTCTATCAAAGTAACGGTATTTGTAGCGGACTGTTTTCTGTCTCGCATTCTGTGTGCATGAGGCTAATCAAATCATTGTTTTCATCATAATTACACATTAACATGCTTCCATTTGAAACTTCGAGTTATCCTACATACGTGAGAGAGACACCCGTGAGATAATAATCGTTCAAATCACACGTGTGTGTATCATGTAAATGAGGTCATGTCAAGCAAGTCTGGCAGGAACTGTTTTTGGCTCACGTAAGTTTAGCCTATGCGATGCTAACTTTTGTCTGTCTGTGCGTGCGTGCGTGTACTGTGTGATAGAAACTTTAACATTTCGTCATTTGAAGACGTCACACGCACGTATGTGCGTGCGTGTGTATGTCTGTGGTAGAAACTTTAACATTTCGTCATTTGAAGACGTCACATTATGGCGTAAGAGGGTTAGACGTCACGCGAAGGAATTACTGAAAGTCTCGGTCATTGTTACTTTGAGCGGGCCGAGACTAGTTGGCAGTCGTGTCGCAGGTATTGTTGACACTCTCTCTCTCTCTCTCTCTCTCTCTCTCTCTCTCTCTCTCTCTCTCTCTCTCTCTCTTTTTCAACTTCAGGCCTTTCAAGCGTTATTATTCTGATTTGTTTCGTTTTGGTTTCATTTTTCATTGCTCATTTTTCTTTTTGATTTATCTCCCTTCCCCCTTCTTTTGCGCTTGGAGGACATCATCTTCTATGATAAGTCGTTTTTATATTTGTATTGTTGTTTTCATTTTTTTTTTAACCTGTTGAAGACCATTAGGTCGAAACGTTGTTCATTGTCATTTGTTTGTATATTTCGTTGCGAGTCCAGAATATTAGGTATTACTCTTAGTCGTGTCCCTGCAAGTAGGCTACATGCAGACAGACATATCTAGATCTGGTGTCTCGCTTTCTTGCACAGTGTCACCAATGCTTACTGTGTGTGTGTGTGTGTGTGTGTGTGTGTGTGTGTATGTGTGTGTATGTGTGACGGAGTGATTGAGTTTGTGTTACTGTTTGTCTATTTCTTACGTGAGCTTTGAAGGCTTCGCCTCTTGTTCTACTGCTCATGATGCCTTTCTTTCTTTCTTTCTTTATTTGGTGTTTAACGTCGTTTTCAACCATTCAAGGTTATATCGCGACGGGGTCACCGAGACAAACGTCATTATAGAAAAAAAAATTGCGCTCGCTAATTACCCTCGATGAATTTTTTGAACTAACACGTCACGCCACACTTTCAGAGTGACGTTTCTTTGCTTTGACGTAATAGATTGCACGAGGCTTTAGAAGAGATCGAGGTTCCAAAACAAGCGTCTTCAATTTAGCTGCCTCGAATGCAGGACATTTTTAGTAAAATACATGTAGGGGAAGGGAGGGCAAGTCGACCCCTCTAACGAATGCAGCTTATACCTCTCGTCTTTAAAAAAAAAATATTGTTTTTGTTGTAAAACCTGGTGTGTTCTCTTTCGTGTAAGCGTTGTGTGGAATATGAACGATCCAACTGGCACGGTTTTTAAATAAAATATAAAAGAAAAAAATCCTGAAGCATGGACGACTTGCCCTCCATGGAGGGCAACTCGTCCATGGGGGGCGGGTAATTCGTCCAGGTGGAAAAGGTTGTTCATATTACCCAATAGCATCACCTCGACATATAAAATTGACTGAAGTAACTTTTCTGTGTCAGTTTTGTTAATCGGAAGTGAGAATGACGTCATAATGAGTCGGCCTACGTCAAAAGTCGATCGAGGTCTTGGCTATGCAGGGAGGGTGAGTATTTGAAGGGATAGATGTTCAAACATCTATACTTATTAGTTGCTCTGGTTCAAAGCAAAGCAAATGGGAAAATATATTTACAAATTGGACTTGTAATTGATTTGTGTCGCCCTTTTCAGGTTGCGTGAACGTGAAATAGTTTAATAGGCCTACTAGTATACGCGCACTTCCAATGACGGGAAAGCGCACCCCCTCCTCTCTCTCTCTCTCTGTCTCTCTCTCTCTGTCTCTCTGTCTCTCTCTCTCTCTCTGTCTCTCATGCACTCACACACACACACACACCCACTCGCACACCCACATACACACACACCGCATAGTGATAAGCTTACACCTACACATACACACGCGCGTGCACATAATTTAAATCAACAATACGTCAATTTGGCTGTTAAAAATAAATAATAACATAAAAGAGTGTGCATTATAACAGTCCATCTTTGAGATGAAAGAGTCTACACAGACGAGAGAGTGATATGGACCCATAGTCGGGTATTGTGACCCGGGTCGAGTTACACGACAAAGGGGGGGACGAATTACCCGATCATGGTACTCGCTGAACATTGCTATTTACCATTGCTCCTGGGATAGCCTGAGATCTATAACTTTCGACTAGTTGTTATGAAAGCCATAGCTTTTTTGCAGATCTGGTGCATTTTACGAATCAGCGGCTCCCATGCACTGACTGTGTTGTTTTTTCGTGCAACAATTTTAGAGTGGAAACCATCAAAATTGACAAAGACTTACCGCTTTGCTGGGCCCGTTTTTTTCGACATTTTTTTTTCTTCAACTGATTCAGGTTGGGTAACTCTGGCTTATGAAATCGATGATAATCACCCCTGCAGTGTCATGTTCTCAAAATCGAGGGGGGACGACATACCCGAGGGGGTCGACTTGCCCTCCCTTCCCCTAAGTACAGTATGTAGGATAAACAGAATACTACATGGCTTGCTGTGTCGTACCAGATTTACACTCGTTGCTTTTTCAAATAGTGAACAGCTCGCTTTCGCTCGCAGTTCAATATTTTAAAAAACAACTCGTGTAAATCTGGTACGACACAGCAAGCCATGTAGTATTCTCTATGTCTTCATCGGGGATTGACGCCCGACCAAAGGCAGGGGCGGACGAGGGGGGGGGGGGGGGGTTGGGGAACCACCCCACCCCCCCCCCCAGCCAAAAAATAAAAATATTTTTGTGTGTTTTTTTCAATTTTTGGGGTCTTAATCAGTGACAAAATCTGCTGCCTGAAACTGGTAATGATCATCCTCAGAATGCACCAGATTGCACCATTTTGCATCCTTTTTTTCCAAATTTTCCGGGGGGGCATGCCCCCGGACCCCCCTAGCAAGCTGATTCCGGCCTCCATTTTGATTTACACAAACTCATGATGACGTCTGACATAGTTTGCTAGTGACGTGTCTTTTTGTGCATGATGTGGTGATCTACCTGATCTAAATTTAGATCCAAAAATAGGCCAAAACCAGCCGGGTCCGAGTACGAAATTAATTCGTAAAAAAAATCGCAGTTCTTGACTCTTTGGGTGTAGGCTAAGTCAATGAAACTTGGTAGTTCTTCTAACGGATAGCTGCCTGAGGTATGACTAAAAGCAAATGATGGTTAAAAACAACCTGCAGCGGACGGAAGCTGAAAACTAAAGGCACTCTATAGTAGTCCAGTAGACGATACCTTCCGCCTGTGATCAGACCAATGAAATGAACGAGCATCGAGTCTGCGAGTATCGATACTGCGAGTATCGATACTCCCAGTATCGAGGGTCGATCTCGAGAACGTGGGCCTTTTGGCGTTCCATGCATACGTCCCGCATGTTTTGTTTATCAATACTTGAAAAACAAGAGGCGAAGCCTTCAAGGCTCACGTAAGAAATCGACAAACAGTAACACAAACTCAATCACTCCGTCACACACACACACACACACACACACACACACACACACACACACACACACAGTAAGCATAGGTGACACTGTGCATGAAAGTGAGACACTAGATCTAGATCTAGCCTACTTAAGCCTGTCCTTAATTGAGCCCGTAGTCGACTACACGAAGCTTCGCAAAGTCTTAATACCAAAAACCCGCAGCTACGGCGTGGTACTTTGACCCCAACATCGCTTCTCAAGTTTTGACATGCGAAGCTTCGCCGTAGCTCCCAACGAATTTTTTTTTTTTTTTTGTAAGAAGAGTGCTTTTTGATTCAATATGGACGACGAAATCAGACTCAATACCATAGTGAAGAATGCACTTATCGACTTTGGTCGATATCGTCTAACCTCCTACCTGTATTATTTCATACTGCGATGCATTGACATGTCGAATGAAACTCGAAATCCCAGCGCTCACGCCAACTGGTCCCGGCCGTGCTCAGTCAACGAAATAGAACACATACAATTAACTTACGTCATCATCAAGTACGTAAAGTACAATTTGTGACGTAAAGTACTCAGAAAGAAGCACACTACGCGCTGGTCGAGACTACGTGCATGCGCTTTCTGACTAATAAGATTTGAGACGTCAAGACATGAAAAGATAACTCTCTTTTCCGCCATAGTGCCTTCCAACTAGTCTCGGCCCGCTCAAAATAATGAGCCAAAATGACCGAGACTTTCAGTAATTCCTTCGCGTGACGTCTAACCCTCTTACGCCATAATGTGACGTCTTCAAATGACGAAATGTTAAAGTTTCTACCACAGACGCACACACGCACACACACACACACGCACAGACACACACCGGTGACACTGTGACGGTTCCCCTACGCTTTGTGTTCGGTGCCCTGACCCTTTGTGTTCGGTTCCCACTCGGTTCCCACACGCCAAAATTCGCGGACAAGATCGAGGTACTGTCACCCAAAACATCCATTTATGGTAGTATTACGCAATGTTGCTCTCTGAGAATGGTCTTGTTAGATCTGTGAGTGTTTACACTACATGCCTAGGTGCTGTTGGATTGAAGGTTTTTGATATTTTAGCCGTTATTAGGTAGAATGCCTTCCACTTTACTGCATAATTCGTAACATCGGCAAGAAATATCCACCAAAAAATGCCTGCTTGGAACTGTCGTTGGTCCAGCAAAAAGTTCAACATGTCTGTAGCAGACAGCCCAAGTTTCAAGATTGTAGGGCCATCCAAACAGCCGTAATAATAAAAACAACAAAAGTAGTCAGTGAAATTGGCTGTGTTCGGTCCCCCCACACTTTTGTGACGTAGGCGTGACGGTTCCCATAATTCATTGTGTCGGTCCCCACTTTGTGTGTCGGACCCCACTTTCGACCTAATTTCTCTGTGACGGACCCCACAACCAGCCTATTTTGTGTCGGTCCCCACACCTTCTTGGATTTATGACTTGCCGGTTACTTGTATCATTGTATTCATTGAATCTAATTGTCTCGGAGTCTTGTGTCACATAGGAATTCTTCCCAGTTGTTGCACTTAGAGTCAAAACTCGAATCTTCAACCTTAGTGACGAGTGTTTGTCAACGTTATGAGATATAATATCATTAAAGTTCACAAATTCTTCTCCACAGTTGTAGCATCGATAATCCATTTGAACCTCTGAAACCCAAGAAGATTTTCCTTTGTTTATAACCAATGTAAGATTATTAAAAAAATATTTGAATAGAAGCATTGGCCATTGTTGTGATACTTTGATACAGTCTGTTCAACTTGCAGCAATTTGGCACATTTTTAAAATAAAAGATCCACCTGTCGTATCAGGCCCTTCAATCAGAGGTGGGCTTATGATATGCTGGGTGATCTTAGAATAACCCCTTTTAGCGGATGAGCGTATGATACGAAGAGCGGGGCACGAGGTGAGTGTCTGCAGAAAAAATCTAATAACTCCTAAAATACTAATTATCCTGCAACCATATTACAGTTGTCAAAACTCGAAATGTAGCGCTACTTATTCACGTTGCTCTTTTTACAAAAAAATGCGTATCTATTGAATAACTATCCAAAACACAAGGCAGGTCGCTGATTTGTGGTCGGGTGCTCTTATGAAATACCCCCCTGTGCGCTTATGATAGCTTGATTTTTCGGATCGGATGCGCTTATGACTGGTTTTTCGCTGCGCTGCTTAGTTCCCACTTTCTTGCTACCTTGTTGCTACTAAAACGTATACACATTATTTTATTTAGCCCAGAGATACTACAGATCTCTGTTTAGCCCTTTGCCGCGACAAGGTTTGCCGCGACAAGGTTTGCCGACACCGGCACTTGTCTCGACAGTGACGTCATTCATAGATGACGCCAATCATAAATGACGTTTGTCAAGGGAACTTGTGCTTTCAAGTGTTGCTGCTTCCAGTGACAGGAAGGTATAGAGATGTAGAGGTTACATGCCGAGTCTCAGTAGTGATTATCAAAAATAATGGTCGAAGTTAGCGGATCATGAAAAATGCGAGCTTCAGCGAGCTTTTTCATGACCGCGAACTGAGACCATTATTTTTGATAATCACTGAGACGAGGTATGTAACCTCTTTATCCCTCCTTTCTTCAGTTATTCAAAGAAAAGAGGAGTTTTTGTGCGAAAGTTTGATCAAATCATATTCACCCAACCAGTCTACCTGCGCAGGCGATCGATTAATGCGCGGTTGTATAGTTCCGTGCAAATCATTCAAATTTGTTCACACTTCTTGTCAGTTTCCATGTTTTGAACTAAAATCAAGTACACAGTTATGTTGTCATTCTGCTGTGGTGGTAAAGGCAGATAGTGTGTGTTCTGTACATGTTTTGGTATCGCTCAGGAAATGTTCTTTCCTCGAATGTGACTAGCAGACGAAGTTTTACACCCGTGTTCCAACGCTAAAAACTGTATGAAGTTTAGTTTTCTGGGGCAAAATAGTGTATGAAACCGCTGCATGTTCTTCAAGTTGATTAAATGTGTGCAATTGATTGCGTGTGATCTGTTTATAAAATGAAATATTGTTGAAAACTGACCGTCGGATTGCAGTCTTGTCACGATGCAGCCGAAATCTGGAAGGGGAACTACTCGTGTCGCTAGACAAAGTATGAGAGTTACTTTTCCTTGGAATCTTGCTAGCGATAAACGATTGTGCACGGCAGATCTGAATTCAGAAAACAACCAAACTCATGGAT
This sequence comes from Littorina saxatilis, assembly GCF_037325665.1. Lineage (NCBI taxonomy): Eukaryota > Metazoa > Mollusca > Gastropoda > Littorinimorpha > Littorinidae > Littorina > Littorina saxatilis. The sequence goes on along the minus strand of NC_090256.1, from coordinate 83,502,651 downwards.
TTTATATTGAGATTCATGTGTTCAAGCCTGTAGTTGCTGGTTTAAATGCGGTATGGTTGTATTGTTTGCTCCAGAAATGTATATTTTGTACGTTAGAGTGTTCTGAACTTTTGAGTCGCAAAAAGTAGATCCACAATGTGTACAGTCTCTACCCATGAGCTATCGAGGATTCAGGCCCGTTGTTGGGTAAGTGATTTTGGTTGTTGGGTAAGTTACCGAAAAATAACTAGCCCTACAAGTTTACAGAGAGAAAGAAGCAGAGGGGGGGATAAGTAGAGGTTACATGCCGAGTCTCAGTGATTATTAAAAATAATGGTCGAAGTTAGCGGATCATGAAAAATGCGAGCTTCAGCGAGCTTTTTCATGACCGCGAACTGAGACCATTATTTTTAATAATCACTGAGACGAGGTGTGTAACCTCTTTATTCCCCCTTTCTTCAGTTATTCAAAGAAAACAGGAGTTTTTGTGCGAAAGTTTGATCGAATCCGAATCACTCAACCAGTCAACCTGCGCAGGCGATCGATTAATGCGCGGTTGTATAGTTCCGTGCAAATCATTCCATTCTGTTAACACTTCTTGTCAGTTTCCCTGTTTTAGACTAAAATCAAGTACACAGATAAGCTGTTATTCTGCTGTGGCGGTAAAGGCAGATATTGTGTGTTCTGTTTATGTTTTAGTATCGCTAAAGATAATGTTCTTTCGTCAAATGGGACTAGCAGACGAACTTTTGCACCCGTGTTCCAACGTTAATTACTGTATGAAGTTCAGTTTTTTGGGGAAAATAGTGTATGAAACCGCTTTATGTTGTTTAAATTGATGAGATGTGTGCATTTGGTTGCGTGTGATCTGTTTATAAAATGAAATATTGTTGAAAACTGACCGTCGGATTGCAGTCAGTGTTGTCGAAGAAACTGCGTTAAAAGAAGGGGAACTACTCTTGTCGGCAAGAGTATGAGTTACTTGCCTTGGGAATTTGCTTGTGATGAACGGTGTGTGCACAGCAGATCTATATTCAGAAAACAACCGAACTCATGGATTTTATATGGAGATTCATGTGTTCAGGCCTGTAGTTGTTAATTTAAATGCGGTATGTTTGTATTGTTTGCTCCAGAGATGTATATTTCGTACGTATAGAGCGTTTTGAACTTTTCAGTCGCAAAAGTAGTACCAAAACAGAACAGCTTCTCAACCCATTGCACTATCGAGGATTCAGGCTGTTGCTGGCTCGTTATTTGTTTGGTTGCTGGGTCATTATCGAAAAATAACTAGCTCTACAAGTTTACAGAGGTAAAGAAGCAGAGGGGGGAATAAAATACAGTTCTCTGCTTCACCAAATGTACGACAATAGTGAGATGTTTTGTGTCTTTTTATACTTCCTACTAATACTGCCGACAAACTAGCCAGAATTGCACTATTGCGCCTAGACAGAAAAAGGGTTAGACAAAAATGCAGCCTCAATGACATCTCTCAATTATTTCACGCTCATTATCCTAGCAACACACACCACTTTCATTACCAGCTATTGTGTTTTCAGCGTAGCAATAGGGCCCGATATTTAGACGAGACAAGTATAATGCCGACGAGTCGAAGACGAGTCGCATTATACTTGGTCGAGTCTAAATATCGGACCCTATTGCTACGATGAAATCACAATGGCGTTTATATAGCTATTCTGACATTAAATTCTGTGTTAAAATCATGTTTTTGTCAGCAACAAGTGCCAGAATGGTCCAGGTCGCTGATTGCAGACGACGGTTCCCTTTCCGCATGAAGCCACGGAAATAACCGAACATTGAAAAACCCACGGACATGTATTACGGAGAAAACTCGAGATAACCGGATGTTTAGCATTACGTCAATATGCTAGGAATCATATGACGTCATGACGTATCATGCTTGCCTACGTAGATTGTATGTTCGAAATTCTGACTTCTGTAGGGAATTCGCGTGGTGAAGACTGCGGTAAATCTGTAGATGATAAGAGAACAAGGATTGTCTCAAAAGAAACGACTAAATGTTTCAGACCAGTAACTTCATTTCAACATTGCACTATACAATGGACGTTCTATGTGACAGGAGAGTTTGCTGATTTTGTGTTAAACATTGGAGAGATCGTCTGCTAGAATCAGAGATAGGTCGCTTCAGATTGCAGCTTCTGGAAAATTGCAAGGTTTGTTGCCTGTTAAAGAACTGGATTTTACACGTAATGTATGTCATGTACAGTAAGCAACAACAAAAACACACACAAAGCAAATGGCATCGTCTGTCGACTAGTCACAGAAACAAACCTGGCGAGGTATGCGTGTACTTTATGCACGTGGAAGAAATCGGAACCATGCGTCTTTGTTATCGACAATATGCTTTTGGATATTGAGTAAAATGGCCGACTTCCGCCGCATTATGCTTTGATGATCGGAAGAGACCATCCAATCACAGACCCCGAATTCCCCCACGTGTTCATCAGAATAGCTATATAAAGGAATGTTGATTTGAAAACAAAAACACTACTAGGGTTTGAGATGCGTTCTGTTTGTAGATGGAGTATTCTGGGATCATGAACGGCAGTGGTATTGACCTGGACATATCTCAGGAGATTCAAGTGGAAACTACCCAGGCTGACCCAGGACCACCCCCAGCCAGCAGCACGCCTGCGAAGCCTGCGAAGAAGGACAGGGGGAAGACTCACCTGTGTACCGCTTGTGGAAACACCTACAAGCACTTGCCAAATCTCAGGCGACATATCAGGGCTACTCACGAAGAGGGTTTCCAGTGTTTCATCTGTAAAAAGGCGCTGGTTAGTCAAGTCGCGCTGGAGTCTCACTTGAACGGCCATGAAAAGAAGAAGCCATTCAGCTGTGCTGCCTGTAAGAAGACTTACCAGAGCAGGACCAGTCTTGCACAGCACTCCTGCAGCAGCAAACCACAGAGCTTTCCGTGCGATGAATGCCCCAAAGTGTGCCCATCGAAGAAGGCTTTAACTCAGCACAGGCTGAAGCATGCACCAATGCCAGAGTTTCGGTGCCAGTTTTGTGGCGTGGAGTTCAAGTTCAGACAGGGAAGAGATCGTCATGTCAAAAGCAGATGCAGGGTTGCCCAGGAAACAAAAACATCTAAGGATTCTTATCCACCTTTGATGTTGCAACTGCTTTAAAGTTACTGTTCAGAACTTTGTGAAAAGGAAACAAACACTTGTTTGTTAGAGTTTAATTTTACTCCTTTTGGTTTTATGAAGACGCAAGATTAGTTTCATATTATTGATTTTAATAAAAGCATAGAAAACTGCAAAATATTAATTTCAATCTCTCTCTCTTTCTCTCTCATAAGTTTACTTTCTATACTTTCTAATATTAATTAACTGTAATTAAATTGTATGTACAGTCATTGAAGCCTTGTCTGGTCATAATATGTCCCGGTTATCATGAACTTTGTGAAAAGGAAATAAACACTTGTTTGTTAGAGTTTTAATTTTACTCCTTTTGGTTTTATGAAGACGCAAGATTAGTTTCATATCATTGGTTTTAATAAAAGCATAGAAAACTGCAAAATATTAATTTCAATCTCTCTCTCTCTCTCTCTCTCTCTCTCTCTCTCTCTCTCTCTCTCTCTCTCTCTCTCTCTCTCTCTCTCTCTCTCTCTCTCTCTTTCTTTCTCTCTCTCGATCTTCTGTTTCATCTGTATCCACTCCAGGTTTGGTCTCAGCTTCTGTCATATCCACTCGAACTGTTTATCAACTGTGTGGGTTATGATTTCTTTGAAGATGGAGAACCCTTCTCCACAATGGTAACATCTATAATCCATGATCTGTAAAATGAGAACATTTAATTAAGATCATTCAGGTCATCAAGCAAAAAACTAGGCAGCGCAGCGAAAAACCAGTCATAAGCGCATCCGATCCGAAAAATCAAGCTATCACAAGCGCACAGGGGGTATTTCATAAGAGCACCCGACCACAAATCAGCGACCTGCCTTGTGTTTTGGATAGTTATTTAATAGATACGCATTTTTTTGTAAAAAGAGCAACGTGAATAAGTAGCGCTATATTTCGGGTTTTGACAACTGTAATATGGTTGCAGGATAATTAGTATTTTAGGAGTTATTAGATTTTTTCTGCAGACACTCACCTCGTGCCCCGCTCTTCGTATCATACGCTCATCCGCTAAAAAGGGTTATTCTAAGATCACCCAGCATATCATAAGCCCACTCCTGATTGAAGGGCCTGGTATGTGAGATTCAGTTTTCAGAGCAAAATGCTGCCCAGGGACTTCTAGTGGTGACTGAAAAAAAAAAGAGTACTTGCCTATGTCAAGTATGTGTCTTTATCCACGCTTGTTGTCAGTAAGAGGCAACTTTTCCCAGCTCCTTGTGTTCATGACTGCTTTCTCTTAAAATTAATTACTTTATGACAGTCAGAATACAATGGAACAAGGCTACATAAACCCTGACAGCCTACGACAACGGCCCGACTAAGGCTCAACACCGCGCCAATAAATTCAGCATTGGGCCAATGTTGGGCCATGATTGCTCCGTTTTCGTAGGCTATCAGGGTCAAAGATACATATTGGTAAACTAAAATACATGTTCAGCATCATCAGCAATACCACAAAAGGATTAAAAAAAATCCTATTAGCTGTATGTCAGCGGCACAATGCAACCAGAACCAGCGTTTATGTGGAGTGATCGGGTGCTGGTCACTACCGCGAGCGTCACTACCGCGAGTACCACTACCGCGTCTCACACTAAAGTTGTGTTTCCGAACCCGCGACAGCGTTTTTCCAGCGGCGCGACGAAAATCAAGCACATAGAAAATGACCAGGAGTGTTTCCACACGCGCGACGCGTTAGCGGCGCGACAAGCGGCAAGCGACGCGATTTTTTTGAAAGGGTCCTGGAGCGATTTTTTCGCGTTGTCGCGCGGCAACGCGGGAGTTTACAGATTTTACCGCATGTTTAAAACGCAAGTACGGAAACACGTCACGCGTTTGCGCGCGTTTTCTTTTGTCGCTGCCGCTGTCGCGGGTACGGAAACAGAACTTACTGCGAGTACGACACTACCGCGAGTACGACACTACCGCGAGTATAACACTACCGCGTGTCACACTACCGCGAGTATAACATTACCGCGTGTCATTTTATGACTTCCATGGCTGAAGGCAAAGGTTGAAATGTTTCCTTGAAATATAAAACAAAAAGGCCTGGTCTGTTCTCTGAACACTAATTCAATGTTTGTCATGCTAACCAAGAACTCAAAACGATCAGAACACACTATCAGAATACATATAGAATGGGTTGCTTCCAATCAAAGTTAGAACACAAACTCACAAGAAGTAAGTTTGCATGCGTTCTCTCTACGGTTATGGTACTCGCGGTTGTGGTACGCGCGGTAGTGTGACACGCGGCAGTGTTATACTCGCGGTAGTGTCGTACTCGCGGTAGTGTGACACGCGGTAGTGTTACACGCGGTAGTGTCGTACTCGCGGTAGTATGACACGCGGTAGTGACGCTCGCGGTAGTGTCGCATAACCGGAGTGATCTGGAAAGGTGTCAATCTCTCTCTCTCTCTCTCTCTCTCTCTCTCTCTCTCTCTCTCTCTCTCTCACACACACACACACACACACACACACACACACACACACACACACAGACACACACACACACACACACATACTGATGTCATCTGACTTACTTGGTATCACAAAAGGTGCTGCCTTGCCGGTTTTTGCTGAAAAATAACTCCGAGACAATTAGATTCAACTACAATGATACAAGTAACCGGCAAGTCATAAATCCAAGAAGGTGTGGGGACCGACACAAAATAGGCTGGTTGTGGGGTCCGTCACAGAGAAATTAGGTCGAAAGTGGGGTCCGACACAGAAAGTGGGGACCGACACAATGAATTATGGGAACCGTCACGCCTACGTCACAAAAGTGTGGGGGGACCGAACACAGCCAATTTCACTGACTACTTTTGTTGTTTTTATTATTACGGCTGTTTGGATGGCCCTACAATCTTGAAACTTGGGCTGTCTGCTACAGACATGTTGAACTTTTTGCTGGACCAACGACAGTTCCAAGCAGGCATTTTTTGGTAGGATATTTCTTGCCGATGCTACGAATTATGCAGTTTTGCAGTAAAGTGGAAGGCATTCTACCTAATAACGGCTAAAATATCAAAAACCTTCAATCCAACAGCACCTAGGCATGTAGTGTAAACACTCACAGATCTAACAAGACCATTCTCAGAGAGCAACATTGCGTAATACTACCATAAATGGATGTTTTGGGTGACAGTACCTCGATCTTGTCCGCGAATTTTGGCGTGTGGGAACCGAGTGGGAACCGAACACAAAGGGTCAGGGCACCGAACACAAAGCGTAGGGGAACCGTCACAGTGTCACCGGTGTGAGACAGACAAAGTTACGATCGCATGGGCTACACTTACGTGAGCCAAAAACCGTTTAGTTATGCGTATCGCCCGGGGCATCTTCATATTCCAACGTTGAAGAGTTAGGCCGGCTCCACAATTTGAATAATTAAATAAATGATTGTTTATAGTTAGAGAGAGAGAGAGAGAGAGAGAGAGAGAGAGAGAGAGAGAGAGAGAGAGAGAGAGAGAGAGAGAGAGAGAGAGAGAGAGAGAGAGAGAGAAAGAGAGAGAAAGAGAGAGAGAGAGAGAGTTTGTGCGTGCGTGTGTTTAATTGTGTGCCTATCTGTCTGTCTGACTGCCTGGGTTTCTGTATGTCCAAATGTGCGCGTATATGGGTGTGCCGAGTGCGCTTTTCACACTCTTCGTTCTATCCATAGATGTGTGTTGACATCATCTCGGCTCCAACAAATGCCTGCACTGGCGGGGCCCGGTCAAATCTTCACTACAGGACATCAATACTGTCCATTTGCGCAGAGAAGATGAGGCCGGGTGCGGTGAGGTTGGCTGGATAGTCGTGTGTGTACGCGGGGATGGGAGTGGTGGTGGTTGGTTCGGGGGGGGGGGGGGTCAGTGTTGGAGGAGGCGGCAGAATAACCAGCCTCACTGTTTCTGACCCAGAACAAAACGTGACAGAACACAGGGGGCATGATGTTGGTTTTACTAGCAATAAAACCTGTCGGCAGACCAGCAGCTGTCGCCACCATTACTTCACACAGGACTCTTACTTTACACACTGTCACCAGTTACGCACGCACGTACGCCGCACGCACCCACGCACACACGCTTACACACACACACACACACACACACACACACACACACACTTACAGGCATACACACACACTGACACACACACACGCGCACACACTTACACTGACACACACGCGTACACACAAACACACACACACACACACACTACACACGAAAAGTGATATTCAAAGATAGTTGATCATTTAAATCAACAGAAACCGCCCTGATATGGCCCTTCTGTGGTCGGCTGGGCGTTAAGCAAACAAACAAACAAAAAATCATCAGGAGCTTTTTGGTCTAAACCAAAGCAAACATTTCGCGTAGATCGGGGAAATGCTCCTAATATGGACCACTTTTTGTTTCATGCTGATAATTAGCTTGTTTTCTTGCGAAAAAGTTTAATTTTGTGTTTGGTGGTCCTTCTCTCTTAGGTTAACCGTTAGGCCTAATTAGAGTGAAATAGCTTTGATAGACATTCATCAAAAATTAGATACAGAAAAAAATCACAAATGGTCCTTATTTAGGAGCCTGGGCGCCTAATATGGACCAGTGAAGCGGCCTTCACGAATCACTGTAAAAAGCCCCCTATACTTCAAAATAACATGATACAACTTAGTGTACAAGTCAGATTAATTAAAATATGCTTTAGATTTATCTGTTTCGGGTTGATGAGAGCATTATTTGAAGCACACCAGGAAACTAAAGAAGCTTATCAAAAACAGAGTGAAAATAAGTGAAATTATCAACTTCCACGAAACGAAGACTTTTTGTTATATTTTTTTGAAATCTCGAGGGCTAGTTATAGGTTATTTCCAGCAAGCTTTTTAATGAATTAATGAAAATAGCCTTTAGCTTTTGTTTTCTTCGATTTATTGAAGGTGGTCCATATTAGGGGACTCGCACATACTTTGAGATTTTGCTATTATTTTTTGTTTGCAGTAGAAACCCGGGGTCAACACTGCTAAAATGTAACAAATACGGTCTTAGCTGTCATATTTAGCAATTTTTGTGTGATAAAAGCTTTGGCTGTGGACAGAAACGAGTCCGTTTTAGGCGGCAAATTTAGAGTGAACGCTGCCAAAAGTGAAAAAAAGAGAAAAAGCCTGACGGTTTTGAGATTTGTGTTTCTGCAACTGTTTTGACATGTGCAAATAATCCAGAGAGGGTGAATACAGCGAATACAACTTTTTTTTTTAGCGCTCTAGCGCCGTTAGTTTGTCAGAAAAGGAGGTGGTCCATATTCGGAGCCGGTCCATATTATGAGCCTTTCCCCTACCCTTTAAAACATTTCTGTCAAAGCTGTTTTGGACGTTCCTCAAGAATTGCCTTGAGCAAGTACAGAATCATTATATAAAATCTTGAATAAATGCAAATGGTATTGCGCAGAAGGTTATGCAAATGTCAGATTTTCAAGTTATGTGCGTGTTTGCGTTGAATAACGAAATAAACATTCAGTCAGTCTACTGACCCAAAGCAATGGAACTGTAAGTGCGTGAAAGTCCGTGCAGAGAGAGAGAGAGAGAGAGAGAGAGAGAGAGAGAGAGAGAGAGAGAGAGAGAGAGAGAGAGAGAGTCTGGAGTCTGGAGTCTGGATGGTTTATTGATTCAATAATCATAATAATATTAATCATAATAATAATCATCATCATCGTAATGACAGTCGACATGACGACAGTGAAAACAGGCATTTACAACAGCAAAACGTTTGAAAAAGGACAGTAATGCATCAACACAAAATCCAGTCTCTGTCACACTTCACTCATGTCTCTCTGTCATCCTTCCATCCATCCATCCATCCATCCATCCAACCATCCATACCATCCATCCTTCCATCCATCTCATGTCCCTCCATCTATCCCTTCACATGCCCTTCCACACGCAAATCTGCAAACAGTTATATGCATAATCGTTGCATCTCTGATACATAGCATCACATTGACGTTTCCAAAAAACAAAACATTATTACTATTTTTTAAGCAATCGACAAAAACAACAAAAATAGCATACACATAAAACAAGATCATGCAATATCTCATATTCACTGTCCCCACTCACTGCGTATTTTAAACGCGTTCATGATGAAGGTTGCAAGTCTAAGTAATATTGATCTGTTTGGTGTCGCTAGAAGTAGCGCCAGTTTAAAGCTTGATGGACGGTTGTAATATTTTGCAGGTATGTAGTACTCACGAATACCAGCATATTTTGGACATTTCAAAACAAAATGAATTTCATCTTCGGTCTCATTTGCGCAGTAATAATATAGTCAATCACAGAGAGAGAGAGAGAGAGAGAGAGAGAGAGAGAGAGAGAGAGAGAGAGAGAGAGAGAGAGAGAGAGAGAGAGAGAGAGAGAGAGAGAGATGGCGGAGAGAGAGATGGCGGAGAGAGAGAGAGAGAGAGAGAGAGAGAGGGAGAGAGAGAGAGAGAGAGAGAGAGAGAGAGAGAGAGAGAGAGAGAGAGAGAGAGAGGGCGTAAACAAGCAACCTAGAAACAAAAGTGTGCGTGAGACCGGCGTTTGCGCGTGTTAGTGAGTGTGTGTGTGTGTGTGTGTGTGTGTGTGTGTGTGTGTGTGTGAGAGAGTGTGTGAGAGTGTGTGTATGTGTATGTGTGTGTGTGTGTGTGTGAGAGAGAGTGTGTGAGAGTGTGTGTATGTGTGTGTGTGTGTGAGAGAGAGACGGAGAGAGAGAGAGAGAGAGAGAGAGAGAGAGAGAGAGAGAGAGAGAGAGAGAGAGAGAGAGAGAGAGAGAGAGAGAGAGAGAGAGCAATAACAATACATGTAACAATAACAGCAGTGTATTGTCCATTAAAATATTACGTACAAATTAAACAATTTCTTCGACACACCCTGCCTGCCTGAGAAACAAAAGTGTGCGTGAGACCGGCTGTTAGCAAACGCTACCGTTGCTGAACTTTGGTTCGGTTTTGTGTGTTGCATGTAGTTGACTTATTTGTACTTTGTGGGAAGGTACCGATATTATATTTTGTAAACACAATATTTATGCTTGGACGAGAATGCAGGTGAACTTTCTAGTCCTGTCAAAACAAGTTGTTTACCATGCTGTTTTAGTGTGAGTTCGTGGCGTTCGATCGGATTAAGGGCGTCGGCACCTTTTGATGTACGTCACAGAGAACGTCACCATTCTAGTCCATGGGCGGTTCGCATATAATGTAGTTGTATCATGTTCGGTCTGGAATATTCTCGAGATTGAGTATTTACTATATATGCCAGCGCGATTTGAATGTTAAACAGCTTCTATTTGAGTTCTGCTAGATCTGCAGTTGTATGTATTGAATGCTGAATAAATCCTCGAACTCAATTTGACGAGTTGTTTTCTGCTGCTGCGAAGACGGGCGACGTAGAATAAAAGAACACAACTATACGGCATTTGAGAACTTATGGCAATCTCAAGTGTCGTGTAACAATTGGGGGCCAAGCCAAGGATCTACGTTTAACGCCAAGGGTTTTCCAGCAACAAGGACTAGCGTCAAGACAGTCACAGGAGGTAGCCATCAATCGGGTGTATCCTGAGGGATCAGTATTGAGACTACGGAACCGTGGATTCGGTGTGACTGGTGAAGAGTTTGGTAATCGCCGCAGCTCGGTACGGTGAGCGACGCCGGAGTGTATCGGGATTACAGAGGTTAGCTGCCGTTTGGACGAGACGGACTTCGTCGCGGAGCTAGTGCATTAATACTACGAAATACGACTGAGGTACGTCGTGTACGTATCGTGAGCAGAGTGCGCCGTCACGTTAGACGAGGAGGGTGGCAGCCTGCGTCTACGAAGGTGAACAGCGACGAGAGAAGCATCGGAGGTGCAGTAGAGACTGTGTTCTTTTAGAAGACTACATTCGTCTACGTTCGTGGCTGTGAAAGAATACAGACGAACGCACCGGAAAAGACCAGAATGGCTGAGTTCTGGGGAAAAGGAATTGAACTGGGACTAAAAGGCAAGCAGTTGACGGAGTTCGTCGAGTCCCAGACACGACTCCTGGCGCAGCGTGAAGAAAGACAAGCGCAGCGTGAGCGTGAAGAAAGACAAGCGCAGAGTGAGCGTGAAGAAAGACAAGCGCAGCGTGAAGAAAGACAAGCGCAGCGTGAAGAAAGAGAAAGGCAAATTGAGCTGAAACGCTTAGAGCTCCAAATAGAAATGGAGACGAAGCGTTTAGAGCTTCAGACAGAAATGGTACATGTTCAAAATGAGCACGAGGCACCACGCCAAAGAGATAACCAGCAGCAAATGTTACACAGGGCACCGAAACTTCCAGCATTCGCTGACGGGAAGGACCAGATCGACTGCTACCTTGCAAGATTCGAGAGGTTCGCTGAGAGTGCTAGATGGCAGCGCGACGACTGGGCGATTCTACTCAGCGCACATTTGACTGGGGCAGCACTTGAGGTCTACGCTAGACTCTCAAACGATGACGCCAGAGACTATAATGTACTGAAGGAAGCTCTGTTGCGTTGCTACAACTTCACTGAAAGGGGCTACCGTCAACGCTTCCGCGAATGCCAGCCATTGTCTGGAGAGACACCGAGCCAGTTTGTGGAGCGCCTGTCGTCATACCTGCAGAAGTGGGTGGAGTTATCAGGTGAAGAGCAGTCATACGAGAGTCTGCGGGACTTGATCGTGAAGGAGCAGTTCCTTAATGCCTGCCCGAAGGACCTGGCGACCCGCTTGGAAGAGCAAAAACTGCGGGGTTTGAAGGACATTACTGATGCTGCTGAGCGTTATCTCATTGCTCATGGAAGGACCCTGGGGACGTCAAAGTCATCGAAACCTTTCCAGAAGAGCGGGAACCAGGGAAACCAACCTGCCAAGGGACAAACTGAGTCCGCACCATCATCCAATGAAGGGCAGAACATAACGTGTTTCCATTGCAATGCCAAGGGTCACCGAGTCGCCAACTGTCCCCAAAAGAAAAATAACGGACATGTCAATGACAAAGCGCAAGAACATCGACGGAGATATTACGACAACAAGAGGCAAACGAGTGGCTCGAACCAACAAGTATGTGCGAGCAGCGTCATACTTCCAAGGGCTGCCGAGCAAGTGGCTACACCATCGGACGTGGAAGAATGTATATCTGATGGCCAGCTTCTACTCGCCAATGGCAGGTCAATCTCTGTCGTCGCCAGCGCAGCTGTGTCAGTGTCGAACATGCCCGTGTCGAAGGGATTTGTTGAGAAGCAGGAAGTGACTGTTCTCAGAGATTCGGGCTGCAATGGGGTCATCGTCAAAGAGGATCTGGTGCCGACAGAGAAGTTCACTGGTGACTTCAAGTGGACACTCATGGCTGACAGCAAATGCGTGAAGGCACCAGTGGTAAAAATCCAGATCGATACTCCATACTTCACCGGAGAAGTTGAGGCCGTCTGCCTGAAGAAGCCCTTGTACGATCTATTAATTGGGAACATTGGGGGTGCGAGACGTCCTGATGACCCTGATTTCGAATGGAGAATGGGCTCAGCTCAGCCTGCTGCTGAGGAGGAAGACCCACTGCCATTCGCGAATGAAGATATCAGCGAACTGTTACGAGATGACAGAGCTACTGTGCATCGCCGCGACCAGCCGCAGGTTGTAAGCGCTGTGACGACCAGAGCCCAGGCGAAGAAGGACAAAACAACTACGCCACTCAGGGTCACCAACAGTTCTGCAACTGCTGTCGTGGACAGGGATCGGCTGATTCAGCTACAGGAAGCTGATTTGACCTTGACAAAGTACAGGAGTCGTCCTGTCAAGGAGATGACTAAGGGCGAAGGCACTGTGCACTTTGAAGTAAAGGCCAAGATCCTGTACAGTGTTCCAGCACGCGAGAGTCAACGGTGGGAAGCCATTACGTCAAGTTCTGGTGCCTCAACCACTTAGGCGCCAGGTGATGGAGGTGGCCCACGACTCTATTATGGGAGGTCACCTGGGGGTCAAGAAGACATCGGACAGAATCCAGGCTGCGTTTTACTGGCCAGGACTGCATGCAGATGTGACTCGATTCTGCCGATCGTGCGATATTTGCCAGAAAACCATACCTCGAGGAAGGGTCCCGAAAGTGCCGTTGCAGAAGATGCCTTTGATCGACCGACCTTTCAAGAGGGTGGCCATTGACCTCATCGGCGAGATCAAACCGCCAAGTGAAGCGGGTCATCGTTGGGTACTGACCCTGGTAGACTATGCAACCAGGTACCCAGAAGCCGTGCCTCTGAAGAAAATTGACACCGAGACTGTTGCCGAGGCACTTGTGGACATTTTCAGCAGAATTGGGGTTCCTGAAGAGATCCTCACAGACCTGGGGACACAGTTTGTCTCTGAATGCATGGAAGAGGTCAACAGGCTGCTGAGCATTCGTCACTTGACTACGACACCCTATCACCCGATGTGCAATGGGCTGGTCGAAAAATTCAATGCGACGCTGAAGTCCACGCTGAAGAAACTATGCAGTGAGCAGCCAAGGCAGTGGCATCGCTACGTCAATGCCTTGCTGTTTGCATACAGGGAGGTGCCACAAGAGTCCACTGGATTCTCCCCGTTCGAGCTGATGTACGGGCGGACCGTGAGAGGCCCGATGCAGATACTAAAGGAATTGTGGACGAAAGATGTGGACACACCTGAAGTGAAGAACAGTTACCAGTACGTGTTCGAGTTGCGAGAGAAACTGGAGGAGACTCTCGAAATTGCGAGAGAAAACTTGAGAAAGTCTCAGGATAGTGGAAAGCACTACTACGACCGCAAAGCCGTAAACAGGAAGTTTACACCAGGTAACAAAGTGCTGATACTGCTTCCCACTGATCACAACAAACTACTGATGCAGTGGAAAGGCCCATACGAGGTTGAGGCCGTGGTAGGGATCAACGACTACAAGGTGAATGTCGGCAAGAAGTCCAAGATCTACCACGCTAACCTCCTGAAACTGTATGTGGAAAGACCTCCGGAAGCAGTACAGGTCGCAGCAAGTGTGGAAGAACCAGCCGAACTAGACGAGTTCGACGGTGAGGAACTACCGGAGTTGGGAGACCTCCACAAGAAAGAGGGAGTGGATGACGTCAAGTTAGGACCTGACCTGACAGAAGACCAGCAGAAGGAGCTGCATGATTTTATGGGCGACTTCACCCATAGGTTCTCTGATGTTCCAGGCTCTACGTCCTTGGTCGAACATGAAGTCCACCTCACATCTGACGTTCCTGTTCGCTCAAAACCATACCCTATCCCGTTTCAGGCTCGGGAATCCTTGAAGAAGGACATCGACAACATGTTGAAGATGGGGGTCATCCGTGAATCATCATCCCCTTACTCATCTCCCGTTGTTGTTGTCAAGAAGAAAGACGGCACAAACAGGGTATGCATTGACTTCAGGAAAGTCAATAAGATCACCGTGTTTGACCCTGAACCAATGCCGACGGCAACTGATCTATTCCGACAGTTAACCGGCAGTAAGATCTTCTCAAAGATCGATCTCAGCAAGGGATATTGGCAGATTCCTGTGCGCGAAGAGGACATACCAAAGACCGCCTTTGCAACTCCAGACGGAACGTATGAGTGCCTGCGGATGCCTTTTGGCATGGTGAACAGTGGTGCTACCCTTACGAGGGGAATGCGAAAAATGCTCAAAGGAATGAAGAATGTTGTGTACTACTGGGATGATCTGCTAGTCCACACGGAGACCTTTGCGGAGCATCTGGAGACTTTGAGGGAACTGTTTTCCCGCCTGACAAAAGCCAATCTGACCGTGAGACCCAGCAAGTGCATTTTGGGGACCGACAACGTTGACTTCATAGGTCATTCACTGAAGGAAGGTCAAAAGGGGCTTTTGTTGGAAAACGTCACCAAGATCCTCAATGCGCCACGTCCTGAAACCAAGAAGCAGGTGCGATCCTTCCTTGGATTGGCTGGGTACTACAGAGAGTTCATTCCAAACTTTGCCGCCATAACGGCGCCTTTGTCGGACATGACCCGAAAAGGATGCCCCAACCGAATACTCTGGGGACCAGCTCAGGAGAAGGCATACCAGACCGTGCGCGACCTGATGTCACGAGACCCGGTGCTACGCCTTCCTGATACTGCCAAAGAGTTCATCTTGCGTACAGACGCATCGGACGAAGGGATCGGCGCCATGTTGATGCAAGAACATGGAGGTAAACCGTTTCCGGTCAGCTATGCCAGCAAGAAGCTGTCAGGAGCCGAGAAGAACTACTCGACCATGGAGAAAGAGTGTTTAGCCATCGTGTGGGGAATCAAGAAATTTGAACTCTACCTCCAAGGGGTGAAATTCGTGCTTCAGACTGATCACAAACCCCTCACCTACCTGAACTCTGCGAAGTTTGTGAATAATCGTATCATGAGGTGGGTGATGTACTTGCAGAACTTTGATATGCGAGTGGAATCGATCAAAGGTTCAGACAATGTTGGAGCAGATTTTCTCAGCCGAGTATGTGAGTGAAACTGTGTTCATTCTCCAGCAGACTAATGTACATACCTGGATTTCAATCTGTTATGTATACATAATATGTGTACAAGTAGCGTTTCAATGATTGAAAGAAATTAGGTAAATTTCTTCTGGTGTTGGGGGTAATGTTAGCAAACGCTACCGTTGCTGAACTTTGGTTCGGTTTTGTGTGTTGCATGTAGTTGACTTATTTGTACTTTGTGGGAAGGTACCGATATTATATTTTGTAAACACAATATTTATGCTTGGACGAGAATGCAGGTGAACTTTCTAGTCCTGTCAAAACAAGTTGTTTACCATGCTGTTTTAGTGTGAGTTCGTGGCGTTCGATCGGATTAAGGGCGTCGGCACCTTTTGATGTACGTCACAGAGAACGTCACCATTCTAGTCCATGGGCGGTTCGCATATAATGTAGTTGTATCATGTTCGGTCTGGAATATTCTCGAGATTGAGTATTTACTATATATGCCAGCGCGATTTGAATGTTAAACAGCTTCTATTTGAGTTCTGCTAGATCTGCAGTTGTATGTATTGAATGCTGAATAAATCCTCGAACTCAATTTGACGAGTTGTTTTCTGCTGCTGCGAAGACGGGCGACGTAGAATAAAAGAACACAACTATACGACATTTGAGAACTTGTGGCAATCTCAAGTGTCGTGTAACACCGGCGTGCGCGCGTGTTAGTGAGTGTGTGTTTGTGAGTGTGTGTGTGTGTGTATGTGTATGTGTGTGTGTGTGTATGTCTGTGTGTGTGTGTGTGTATGTGTGTGTGTGTGAGTGTATGTGTGTGTGTGTGTGTGTCTCTCTCTCTCTCTCTCTCTCTCTCTCTCTCTCTCTCTCCCTCTCTCTCTCTTCGTTTCTCTGTATTTCAAACAAGGGCCCTCCCCCAACCTATAACCTAATATCACCAACGCCTCTTATACGACGTCTTCCACTCCCTTTTCCTCTGCTTTCAGTCATGCTACGCTTCAAACATCTGTTCCCACTAAAACCAATGTAAACCGAAAGCTGAAATCGAAGTTTTCAACACGCACATTTTACCGAACACTTAGACACGCCAAGAAAACGTTCGATGGTCGTTGTAAATTTTGTGTGTGACAGGTGTGTGTAAATGTGTACCTTGGACCAACGCGCGGATCTGAGCTTAGTTTGCGGTAGTTTGTCTTCGATATGCAGGGAGGGAACGCGACAAAGGGGTTAGCGTTGGTCGTATGAGTGATTTGATTAGCTGGGCAAAGTCGCTTGCTTAATAGCTTGGACAGTACTGGACAGCAGAAAATAAAGAAGGGTAAGAGAATCAAAGAAAGATAGTAGCGTGAAGCGTGATGAAATCATCCCGTCAACTTGAAGAGTCTGTCAGACAATGAAGTGAGTGAGCGAACAAACAAAACAAAACAAAACAAAAAACAAAAAGGGAAAATGAACACATCGCCCAATGTCGATTTGGTCAGTATGTCAATCAGTGAAGTGTGCGAACGCATAATACAATTAAGATATGTACAGAAAGTTAGAAAAAATAGGAGAGTGAGAGAGACAGATAGAGAGAGAGAGTGAGAGGGAGAGAGAAATGAGAGAGAGAGAGAGAGAGAGAGATCTAGAGAAAGAGAGACAGACAGACAGAGCTAGAGAGCTAGAGAAAGAGAGAGAGAGAGAGACAGACAGAGAGACAAACAGAGAAAGAAAGAGAGAGAGAGAGATAGGGAGAGAGAGAGAGAGAGAGAGAGAGAGAGAGAGACAGAAAAAAACAAAGTGAGAGAGAGAAAGAGAAAACAGAGAGAGAGAGAGAAAGAGAGTGAGAGTATTCAGAATAAGATTTGTATTGGACGTATTTGCCCTCGCGCATCTGTTTTTCCGTTGGGACACGTCAAGTGGGCGAGTACTCTCAGGGACTCCAGCTTTAATTACTACTTTGGGGAAAAAAAGAATGCCAACATGTTTTCGTAAGTGGTGAAACCTTTAGAGAGGGATCAGTGCATGGCAACTTTTTTTTTTGCACAGGCAAAAGCAGCGCTATGAGAGAGAGAGAGAGAGAGAGAGAGAGAGAGAGAGAGAGAGAGAGAGAGAGAGAGAGAGAGAGAGAGAGAGAGAAGAGAGAGAGAGAAAGAGAGAGAGAGAGAAAAAGAGGAGAGAGAGAGAGAGAAATAGAGAGAGAGAGAGAGAAAGAGAGAGAGAGAGAGAGAGAGATAAAGAGAAAGAGAGAGAGAGAGAGAGAGGCGTTGGTGATATTAGGTTATAGGTTGGGGGAGGGCCCTTGTTTGAAATACAGAGAAACGAAGAGAGAGAGAGGGAGAGAGAGAGAAAGAGAGAGAAATAGAGAGAGAGAGAGAGAGAGAGAGAGAGAGAGAGAGAGAGAGAGAGAGAGAGAGAGAGAGAGAGAGAGAGAGAGAGAGAGAGAGAGAGAGAATGCTTGATGAAGCTGTGTATCGTCTGCGAACATTTTGTGACTGACTGCATGGTGGTTGATGATGGTTGATAGCTGACAAACAGTACTGGACCTAAGACTGAGCCCTGTGGTACTCCATAGAGCAGAGGTGCTGTGCTAGAATGATGGTCTGCCACAAGAACAAACTGATTTCTGTCTGACAGATAGGAACGGAACCAGGACAGAGCTGTGCCATTGATGCCGAAAGATTGTTCCAGACAATAGAGTAGAAGGTTGTGGTCGATCGTATTACTGAATGCCGCGGATAGATCTAACAGAAGAAGAGCGGAGACTTTGTTGTGATCAAGAGCAGTGAGTAGGTCATTTTCAATGCGCAACAAAGCAGTTTCAGTTGAGTGGTTCTCACTGCGATAGGCGGACATGTGTACGTTCAAAAGGCTGTTTACTTCAAGGTGTGCATTGAGCTGACTTAGGACAACCTTTTTCCATGATTTTGGACCAGAATGGCAAATTTGAAACGGGTCTATAATTTTTGAGGGACGGCTTCTTCAAAAGGGGTTTTACAACAGCTGTTTAACAAGCTATTGGAACTGAACCCGAGGAAAGTGACTCATTTATCAGATTGGTAATGATGGAGAGAAAGACGTCTAGGTTGTCATTGGCATGGGGTTAAGTTCACATGTTTTGGGTTGGGTGGCTGAAACCAGCTTGCGAACAGACTCCACTGACGCTGGACTGAAACTCGAAACATACGGACCAGAATATTGTGACGCATGCTGGGCTGACTGACTTTGATCAACAGAAATGTTGAAGCTGTTGCGAATTTTTACAACCTAGCTTCGCACGAAAGAAATCCGAAAAAGCATCAGCAAGTTGGTCTGCTTCACTTTCGCTGTGAACTTGGGTTCTTTATCGTGCGCATGCGTGCACATGGGGGTGTTCGAACACCGAGTAGAGTCTGCACAGAGTTTACCATGGAAAACAAATCCCTCGCCGAACGTGGGAATCGAACCCACGCCGATAGCGACAACTGGTTTTCAAGCCAGCGCCTCAACCGACTGAGACAATACCTTAGTATGCTTACTCCATTACAATGGAAGATAAAACGGATCATAATTATAATTATACCCAATATTGACGGACTGTGTGATGATATCTTCTGCTATGGTCTGTTGAGACAGTGATATCAAAATCGAGACCGGAGGTCGAGATTTTGATATCACTGTCGAAACAGACCAATAGCAGAAGATATCGTCACACAGTCAGTCAATGTTAGATATATTGCTAATTCTCTGGACATTTTGTATTTACTGTAAAGAAATTACAAAAGTATTTGTCTCAGTTTTGGCTGTTCCATATCTCTTCCTCTGATTATTATTTCTTTTTGTTCACTCTTTTCTTGTACTTTTCAGTATTTCAAAATGTCTTTTCTTTCAAAAAGTCTTTAGTCACTTGCTCAACTAAATTCTGGGATAATTACATTTTCATATATATTTGTTTGTTTTTAAATGTAGGTGTTTTTGTTTTTGAAGTGGGGAAGCAATAAAGAGGTCGTCGATATCAAAACTGATATCGACGGAAATGTCGTCGATATCACTTTTGCACTGAGCTCAGTTTTGCCCAATTGACCAATGGAAATCCATGTAACATATGAAATAGCAATATATTGTTTTGTCATCATTTTCACGAGTTTTCATTCACAAGCACCTGGGAAATAAATCTCATGTTCCCCGGGGAATAAATCCCCGGTTACCATAGTTGCAGGAAGCCCTATTACATGGACAATCAAAAGCAAACCCAATAGAAACGCTCGAGGATTCTTCGGCTCTTTTCATTGGCGTTTCCCCAGACCTAAACAGACGACACTGCTTCGCCAAGTTCCAAATACGAACTGGCAAACTGGCAAATGTAAACAAAAAACAAAACTACCTCATCAAAGGTCATACATTTATGCTTTATCGCAAACAAATGAAACCTATCGATATGTTTTATCTTCTCACAAAGTCATGGAGTGCGTGTATCTCTGTTTGGAGAAACACGAACGTCAAGTTTAAGTCAAACCCTGACACACACATTTTGACCCGTGCACAAGACGTTGTATCGATAAACAAAGCGCAAATAAAAAAATAATAATAAAAAAGCAAAGAACACAGCAACAAGAAATGAAGACATCTGACAAAGCCGAGCAAGCAGAATGACAAGTCTAATGAAAAACAGAGAGGCAATGAGAAACAAGATCGCGATTATCTTTCCTTCGCGGCACGACGCAAATCGTTTGTGTCCTTTGACCCAATTCGTGCAGTGCTGCACGATGCAAATCTTCTGTGACCTTTGACTCAACGTAGCTTCAATATTCGATTACTAATATTTACCACTGAATACCGAGGGGTGGAATACCGAGAGGGGCAGGGTGGTAGGGCGATGGTGAAATGTAATGAAGAGACACGTGTAGCAATAAGAGAAAAACGATTCTGCAATAACACAAACAAGAACAAAAAACCCAACACTGACCTATATGAATATTTAATCAATAATATGATCGTCTGCGTTGCAGGTGTGCAAGTGAAGGGTTGGGGGGGGTAACTTGATCATTAATTTGTGTGTGTCAGTGTTTGTGTTCATAGACTGATTGTGAGGGAGGGGGAGGGTGGGGTGGGGTGTGTTTCAGGTTTTGGTGTGGGTATGAAACGAGCAAAACAATACCCACACCACAAAATCTTGGAGGCAAAAAGCACTCGCCGTCGCATCATTTTGTCCGCACCATATTATATGCACCAACAACCGGAAAGAAAGGTGACAATGGAAAAAGACTCATCTTTGCTTCCTGCGATTCCTTGCCCCCGACTCGAACGTCGCACGATAATCCACATAACAGATCTGTTGTGAGATGGTCAACGCTGACTGTGCAAGCAAATCACCTCGTTTGAAATACGACAATCCCATCGCTCGAATGCAACATGTGGGCACTATTGTCTCAAAGGCGCTTACTGTTGGTTTCACACACCACTCTGTAGTCGGAACCTACAGAACTTCGCATCCTCAAACCTGACATACTTGTCTCAACATTATAAACTCAAATCACACACAGTAAGTTGCTTTCGCACGCCAGCTTTGAACAACGTGCTGGGGCCCCGAACATGCATTATAATAACAGAACTCGCGTTTCAAACCATGGCTCCCTGTGTTGATTTTTCAATTGATGTTGAACCACCAAAATGATGACAAAAACGATGTTTGATGGTGTGTTGCCAGACCAGCTTTTTTGTCGGTCCTCGGGGGGCATATCGACTTTTGTTTCATATTTATTGACCGCGGCCTTCGGCCTTGGTCAATAAATATGAAACAAAAGACGATATGCTCCCCCTTGGACCGACAAAAAAGCTGGTCTGTCAACAACCCATCAAACATCTTATAATGTCTGAGTCATTTTCGTATTTCTCATCAACCTCTCACCCCATTGTCTTGTGATGTCTAAATCTTCATGACAATTATGCAGTATATTTGCATGCCTCTTTGTATTTGTATTTCTCGATCTCTCTCGCTTTCCCCTTTGGGGTCTTCCTTGTTTCAAACTTGCACCAATCAAAGTATCTGGTATTCAATCTATAGCGCTAAACCTCTTAATGTTTGATTTTCATTGTTGTGTATGTAATAAATACAAACTTTTTACGAAGCCCTGTGTCGCTCAAAACCCCTTTCAATGTGTCAGCGTAGATCTGCTTTTGTGCTTCCCAAACTCTTCTGCAAATGCTCAAACAAAACTCCCTGGCTGTCTGTCTATCTCACACACACACACACACACACACACACACACACACACACACACACACACAGCACCAAGTAATTCAGACATCTACAGTTGGTTTAGGGATAAAATAGTTTATCATATTAGTGAAATGAATATTGATTGATAAAGGGGTTGATTTGATTTTAAAATTTGGTGGACTGTCATTTTAGAACCATTGGCTGGGTATGGAGGGGGGGGGGGGGGATATGGCCTCGTCGGTGGTGTAGTTGTAGCACTAGGTACATGTACATACAGACATCTAAAGTTGGTTTTGGGATACTGTCAATGAATTTAGATGTGTTGCTGATTTAGTGGTCCGGTGTTTGCTTTTCCGAGTACGGGGTTTCTTCATTCACACATTTTTACACACACAGTCACACACAAACATACTCATGTAATATACGTGATGGTGACAACACGCACTCGAACAACACACACGGCACACAACGAATGAACGTTTCGAACATTTCGCTATTAACTCAAATCAAAACATAGTCATACAAATACATAGGTTATAACAAAATACCTCTCGTCACACAGAAGAGACCGTTCGGCACTGTACCAACACACTTCCTTATAAATCATCCGAATGTCAACAACACAGTCAGGAATCACATCACTGCCGAAAGTCCTTGAAGTCCGAACCGACGAAGCACACTGCCTTACTGTCCTTACACACAGTCCGAACTGCAAGTTTTTCATTTCTTTTTATAAGTCACTTCAATAACTACCCAGAATGCTAACTTACTCTATGTATTTTCCAAGTTTAATATTGGTCATGACAAGGGCCTAAATATAGGCGTGGCAGCAAGCATGCACACTATATATTCACGTGTATGACAGTTTTTACCCCGCCATTCAGGCAGCCATACGCCGCTTTCGGGGAAGGCATGCTGGGCCCACGGTAATTTTGTGTTTCTCTAAGGGGGCAGTGCCACCTTGCGCAGGGTGTATTTTTTGTTATTTTTGTTAAGCTACCATTTATCAGTCAAAATGTTTGAAAATAAGGCAAGACATCAATCATAGAGTATAGTTCACTGCTATATGGGTATATTGTTGTTAAAAAAAAATTGGAAGTAATTGTGAAGAATATTTTTAAAAATACATGAATGAGCTCCTTTTTACACTCTAATCATTTTATTTTTATAAATAGAGCTTTACAATTTTGCATGCTGTTTGGTCTTGTAATTATCTTACCCCGTATTATACACACTTTATGAGGAGGTAAAAATAAGACAGCAACTACAAACTATGCACTAATCAAACAGCCATTAAGTGTCCTCCGCAAATCTGCTTTTGTTTTTGACGTTCTTTATCTGGTTCATATTTTACAGCAGTTTGAAAACGACGTAAAATCACTTGCAACAGTAGGCACAAAATTCAGAGGTGCTCAGCAAATGTGTAAAATCTGTGAATGGTCTGAAAAAGAGGCTCGTAGTACACACCTATATTGCAGCAATATGACGACATCTTGCAAATCCATTTTAGGGTGAGGGGAGGGGGGGGGGCAGAAATTTGCGGACGTCCGTCACTATATTGCAGCAATTTGCGGACCAAAGACCGCCTATTTGGGGACGTCCACTTGCATTTTTCGGCCGATGTTCGCAAATTGCTGCGATATAGCGACGGACCCATTTGGTCCCATTTGGTCCGCATATTGCGGTAAATCCACAAACACACACACCGACACACACACAGACAGACACACACACAGACAGACACACACACAAACAGTCAGATTGACAGACAGACAGACAGACAGACACACACACACACGCAAGCATGTACTCGTCAAGTCCTTATCCACAAACCACAAGTCCTTATCCGTCAAATCCACAAACACACACACCGACACACACACAGACACACACACACACACACAGACAGTCAGGCAGACAGACAGACAGACAGACAGACAGACAGACAGACAGACAGACAAACAGACAGTCAGATTGACAGACAGACAGACAGACAGACAGACAGACACACACACACACACACACACACACACACACACACACGCACACACGCAAACATGTACTCGTCAAGTCCTTATCAAATATATTCGCTGACAACGCTCAGAGATTAATATCTTCAAGAGAACATCCCTCCTTTATCATTCCATTCAACGTGTGTCAAAACTAATGAAAGTCACGAGAAAGGCCACTAAGTATAATGGGTTTCTAATTTGCCGCTGGCCATGATTAATAAACATTTTCATTTAAAGGCCGTTTTTGACGTTATCAGCAAACAAAGACGTTTGGATTCGTTGTTTCATGTTGACACAGTGAAGTATTGAACACGTTCGAACACGAATAGCATTCGGGCAGCATAATTGTATATATCATTTCGTGAGTTAAGGGCAGATAATGAAGGGAAATTAAGATTTGATTCTTTGGCAAGCTTTTCAATTTTGGTTTAAACAATTTTATTTAGCAAAATTACATACAACAAAGCCGCTTACAATCAATTAGTAAATGGAGCACAACAAGCAAAGCTTATAAACGTGCTCTTAAAAGCAATATGATATTTACAATTTTATTTCAATGTTCTTGATGAACATCCTCGGAAAAGTTTTTTGTCCTAACATTTTTTACTTGAATGAATTATGGGTCAAAATGGACGTTTTGTTGTTGTTGCTTTTTGGGATAAAACATGTAGTTTTGGGGAAACATTCATCTTTCAGAAAAATAAACATAGAACTTTGAAGTATGTTTTATTTTACTCTAAACAGATCCTTATATGCAACAACTGAGCACATTTGTTTTTATATTTATGAACAGATTTTGTTTTCTGTGTAGATTTCACAGGCATTAAATAAATCAGTTTCTGAAAAATGGCATTTTTTTGTACTTTGACAGAATTTCTAAAATGATTCCTGGGTAATTCCTAAATGGTCTCTATGTTACTGCACAAAGACACAATTTCTGGTGAAAACACAAAAAAGAGCAAGAAGATTGGACAGCTGTTAGACTAGAAGATCAGTATTTCCTAAATGACGTCACTGATGCTCAAAATACAATTATGAGAAAACGGCGTCATAAGTTTTTAAAATGGTGTCAAATGTTAATAAAACACTTATCATTAATACTATAATCATTTTATTGCAAGAAAGAGGTTGACAATGGCACAATTACATCGCACAATGATTCTAAGGTGTTCAAAGTATTTAAAAATGCAACATTTTGGGCCATCATTAATACTATAATCATTTTATTGCAAGAAAGAGGTTGACAATGGCACAATTACATCGCACAATGATTCTAAGGTGTTCAAAGTATTTAAAAATGCAACATTTTGGGCCATCATTAATACTATAATCATTTTATTGCAAGAAAGAGGTTGACAATGGCACAATTACATCGCACAATGATTCTAAGGTGTTCAAAGTATTTAAAAATGCAACATTTTGGGCCGTTTCTTGTTAGCTTCATAGCCCTGTGGGCCTAAAGCGAAAGAAATAAAATATAAAAAAGCTTCTTTTTTTTTTATTAACTATACCAATCTACGCAAGAAACGTTAAAAATGAAAAGTGTTCTACCCAAAGACACAGAACACAGAAGGACTCGTTATCTAACAAAATAAAATGTTAGGCTTATATGTCATTTATATATTTTTTTTGGTCAGGCTAAAGTTTGACCACTGGCACTTTTAAAATTAGCTTCGTTTGCAAAACAGGGTAAGCAGATCCAGATGTGGGGAGGGGGGGGGGGGGTTAAATAAAATGAATTTCGTGGAAAATAAACATTTGCGATCCATTAGGTGGCGGCTAAGGAAAACATTAAGCTTCTAATGTCGAAATGACGATACATCTTACGGACAAATACGCATTGATACGCATGGTAGGAGTAGGGTTTAGTGAATTGTGGTTTTGTTTTGTTTTGCCCAAAAGATGAAAACAATCACCACCACCTCCGCCACCACCAAAAGTATCTGCAATAAGAACAATCCCAGAAAAACAAAAAAACAAACAATTACCCCCCCCCCCAAAAAAAACCCAAAAAAAACCCACCAAACCCACCCACATACAAAAGAACAAAGAAACAAACAACAAACAGACCAACGAGTAAACAAAGAAAACCCATGCTACATTTTGTTTAGATCAGTGGATGAAACTGGATTCGGGTTTCGGTCAGCACAGCGTCTTTTTTCCGTCCTTTTACCTCTCTTTGCACCCACAGCCTCCCGGATCTGGTAAGACTGTATACATTCAATGAATTAAATGCATACACATTAAAAGCAAAGGTAAGTAAAAAAAATTAAAAATTTAAGAAATAAAAATAAAACAAGTTTGTCTCGCATGCACGCCCCCCGCCGAATTTTGAACGACGACTAGCTAACTCCTTTATACTAACTTATTATATGCTACACAGTGCAAGTGGACCACAGCAAGGTGAATGCGGCGCTTCAGAAAATCTTCTTCACAAAAATTATCATTTTCACCTCCCCTCGGGCCACAAAACGCTACTACAAAAAACAATGTACACTCACGTGGAAGACGTTATATGAGCACGTCATGAATAATACCCAATGTCACACGCATTCCTTCTTTGCCACTACTAAAGCAAACGTGTGCAAGATTCAGTCACTACCTTAAACACTTATGTTTTCAGTATTCATTTCAAGTGATCACGAACGTAGAAAAATGGGTATCAAAGCGTTGTTACATTTTGTTGTGCATTCTGAATTGTGTGCCAACAGGCCTTGGTCAGTCAATCACGTTTTATCTGTGTACTAAGTGTTTGACGGAAAAAGAATAACACCAACCCCGTTCTCCTGTATATAACTGAAAGCCACGTTTTCTTCTTCATTCAATTTCTGTTTTCAAAAGCTTCGTCAACTTTCCACTTACACGACAAGCTCCCTTTACCAAGCTTCAATTAAGAACCCTGAATGCGAAAGGTCAAAACAAAACAATAGGTACTGCTTTCACTATCGTCGTCTGCAACGAAAACCGAAAATGGCGAAACGCTTTGCTACTGCACAGAGGACAAAATTTCAAAGAAAAGATCGAACCTTACACCTGTGACTAGGAAAATTTGCATAGACAGTTCCGTGCGGATCTCACCACGTATCAACGGGGGCTGGGCCGCTATTGCGCGGGTCCGCTATTGCGCGGGGCCGCTATTGCGCGAATCTAACCCTAACCCTAACCCTAAAGATTCGCGCAATAGCGGCCCCGCGCAATAGCGGCCCGCGCAATAGCGGGCCGACCCCGTATCAACGTACATCCGATGCTCAGGACCTACAGATAGGTGACGCTTTGGCGATTGAGGCTTCGTCTTCAGCTCTAACACGCACGCAGTCAGGCAGGTCTAATCTGCGCCAGCGGTGTTGGAAGGTTTTGATTTAGAAACACTCGAATGTTACTTCGACGAGATAAACGAACCAAAAATCAAAAGTGTGACCCAAATTCGGAAAATATTCTTTCAAAACGGCACTGTAAAAACCAGCAACATCACTGTGAGAAAATAAACAATACAAACACAACCAGATCCCCTGTGGAACCTTTCGGGTGGACTTTCCCACGACCTGACCTACAAAAATCCTCCGTGTTCGTTCGCGCTTTGCATTCAATCTGTGTTAGTGCGCGTGTGTGTTTGTGTGTTTAGCTTTCGTTGGTATGTGCTGTTTGGTTCAAAATAAGTTTATCTTTTTTCATTGAAAGATTAAGAAAAGTAGGTTGATACTTTGTTGAATGCATTCAACCAGAAAAGACACGAAACGCATTGAATCTATCTTCTGCGCGCATGCGTGTGTAGGGTATGTGTAAAAGGGCAATTGTGTTTTTCAGTCTTGTTTTGTGCCTGTTATTTCGTCCCCCAAAACTCATTTCTGTCTTTCTATGCCTATGCTGTGAGACATAATCGCTATTACGAGTTAGTCGTGTGACAGAGAGTTTTCTTGCACACTCGACTGCTGCTGTCTCACTTCGGCTACGCCGTCGTGAGACATCTACAGTCTCGTGTGCAAGAAAACTCTCTGTCACACGACTAACTCGTAATAGCGGGTAATATTGACGGACTGTGTGATGATATCTTCTGCTATGGTCTGTTGAGACAGTGATATCAAAATCGAGACCGGAGGTCGAGATTTTGATATCACTGTCGAAACAGACCAATAGCAGAAGATATCATCACACAGTCAGTCAATGTTAGATATATTGCTAATTCTCTGGACATGTTGTATTTACTGTAAAGAAATTACAAAAGTATTTGTCTCAGTTTTGGCTGTTCCATATCCCTCCCTCTGATTATTATTTCTTTTTGTTCACTCTTTTTTTTGTACTTTTCAGTATTTTCAAATGTCTTTTAATTCTTTCAAAAAGTCTTTAGTCACTTGCTCAACTAAATTCTGGGATCATTACATTTTCATATATATTTGTTTGTTTTTAAATTTAGGTGTTTTTGTTTTTGAAGTGGGGAAGCAATAAAGAGGTCGTCGATATCAAAACTGATATCGACGGAAATGTCGTCGATATCACTTTTGCACTGAGCTCAGTTTTGCCCAATTGACCAATGGAAATCCACGTACGATATGAAATAGCAATATTGCGTGATATAACTTGTAATAGACGAACTCCAGGAAGAACTCTGTCGGATTTGCATGGCCCAGGTCAAGTTGTTAAAGAGTGACCGAGTACCCTGGCGAAGTTTTTCTCGGACAAGCTTACGACACGTGGTTCCTGCACACGTGTACGAGACACACCCCGAGTCACGTGATGGGCCCGTAATGTCACGTAGGAAAGTTTCCCCACGTGACATTATTTCCCACGTGACATTGTAGGCCAGTCACGTGACATTGTAGGCCAGTCACGTGACATTGTAGGCCAGTCACGAGCGAGGGTGTATGTCTCATACACGTGTACAGGAACAACTGACGTGTCGTAAGTTGTCCGAGAGAAAGCAAGGGCACTAACTCCTTTCACAACCCATACAATCCTGACAGAGTTATGTCCGAAACTCGTCTATTGGGCATAGTCGACTTCTCTACTTGACGAAGGTCAACGCAGGAAGCTTTGGCACTACATTTTCGGTACAAAGACTTCGCCCCGTCAACTTAAGGACTCAATTAAGGACAGCCTTTCTGGCATTAGGGCATCTTGTTTGAAGGTTTTCAGGTTATGGGTGTTTGTATTATATGCATTTTTGCTCGAAATAGCCGCATGGAAGTGACGTCACATACTTAAAGAAGAGTGACCATTTTCAAACAATGGGAAACATGTATGTATTTCGGGAGATCGACGCCTTTTTTTGTGGTCAAGGCCTTCCATCATTATAAGCCCGAAGTTGACTTCGCCGAGTCTTTATAGCGAAAATTCAATGCTTCGTGCTGCCCGTTTCATATCAGGTTTTAAGTGATGTAAAGAAGAGATTTGGCGTTTGGAGAGTTATAAACCAGGCAACGCTAACAAGCTTTCAAGCGTTTTATTCACTGTCCGTGTTTCTGTCTGCCGTTTTAACACTCTAAGATTTAAAAGGCAGGTTCCTTCCCATGTAAACCATCATGTCAACCACCACAAATCAGCCCAGGCTTTCTACACGGGAACGGAGCATTCTTCCATTTGAGAACAAATACAAATTCAACAGCATATCTGCTACATGTGCAGAGGGATAACTTGTTGTGCGCTGGATTGCTTTTGCAGGTGTCAGCATGTTACAAAATAAATGCAGCCACACACAACAAAAAAAAACCAAAAAAAACCCCAACAAGATAGATAACGAAAATGGCAAAATAAAGGGGGGAAAAGTTCAAAAAATCACTCAGCGTAGAATGCATGTAGCAAGGCAGTTGTCGTTAGGTACGTGAACTAATACGCTTATCTCATGTTAATAGCCTGGACAATTCCGTGATGGTTAACGGTCTAGAAGTAAGGTATCTTTAAGTATCATTTCATTCTCACACAGATAACGTGAGCTCGCGACGAAGCGAATCAGATTCTTCTCATGATCGGCTTACTCACAAAGGACGACCTAAATAGTCTCTTATTTTCCCCCACAGTTCCCTCATATCCCTTCCATCCGGTTGCCGGAGTAAACCTCATACTATCACTAGACGGATTAACTCACACGCACACATTAATTTTGTTCGCTTGCGTAAGCACGCACACACGCACGCACGCACGCACGCACGCACGCACACACGCACGCACGCACGCACGCACGCACACACACACACACACACACACACACACACACACACGAACACACATATAAACACACACACAAGGTTTGAGTTGAGGTACAAAACGTGGTGCAATATGTTTTGTACCAATTGAGATTCAACGAAAAGTCGATTGTTGATTAACCTATAATTATGTTTGCGTTTGGTTTTTCTGCGTCGGTGATGTCATGTCTTTGCTAGTCTTGTTTGTTCGCACACACACACACACACACACACGCCCGCACCCCCCACCCACACACACACACGCACGCACGCACCCCCCTACACACAAAAAAACAAATGCAGGCACACACACACAGCAATAGACATGCCACTGAGACACCGCGGACACAGAGACAGAGAGACACACACACACATTGACAACAAGAGAGGCTCCCAATCAGACTATGCCCCCCCCCCACCCCCTCTATCTCTTCCCTCTCTTGTCATTCCTATTTCATCGTAGATATTGTCTTCACGTATGAGGCAGTCAGACACACACAAAACTAATCAAACTTTCACCTCAAGTGACTATAACTCGAAACCACCACCCACAAACTTCGAAATGTTTGGGCCAAAAACGTGCGGTGTGTCAACTGACAAAACATCAAGCTCTGACAGGAAGTCAACAGATCGAGTTCCGCTTTTTGAGGGCCTTGGGAGAGGTGCACATGAGTCGTGTTTTGCCGTTCTCACGAGATCAGTTACTTTTGTTTTGTTTGGTTTTCCCTACCTAATGTGTGCATCTTCACAACTTTTCTGTTTTATCAGTCTGTTATACATGGTGTCAATTGGAAAAAAACCGAAACAAAACAGAAGTAACTGATCTCGTGAGAACGGTAGTGCACTCGAGAAGGTTTGGAAAAAACCCACGACACTGTCCCTTTCAACCCGTATGGGGCCCCACAACATGTGACAGACTGACCAATCCACCAAACCGATTCGTTCTTCGAGAGAAGTTTAGCGTAAAAACCTTTTCATAGCCTCAGTGAAACAGACGAATCTATAATTATGTGCTAAAGCGGGTAAAGTGTAGCAGACGACACGGTGGATGGACTGATTTATCATGACTCACAGCCATATAGTTTGACCGTTTCTGGAATCTACAAATACATATAGTTTAACTATTTTGCGTTTGTGTTAGAATGTGTAATCAAACACCATACAGAATAAAGTTATTCGACGTTGATACTCTTTGTCATAACAAGAACACTACCCATCCCCCCAAAAAAACTTTCAAGTGTTCGTCCGTTCGCTTTTTTTTCCGTCTGCCGAGGCGAGATCGCGCCGCGTGACCCCCGGACATTGCATAAACTGCTCCGACACAAACTACATCAGTTACGGGAGGTTCTGCCGATCGGTCGAAGTATCCTATTTCTAGGTGCATGTTTCACAATCTTCTGTTTTGCCTGAAGTCAGTGGTACTGGCAATAGTAGAAAGTGTAAACAACACAGCAAACGAAGACTTGCAACCATTACTTTTCTCTGCAGCCGATACGCGAAGTAAGTCGAATCAAGTCGAAAGCAGCCAATCTGTCTCTTGAAAATATTGATTCCAAATGAACCATGCATTTTTTTTTTTAATCTGGATCAAGTAGCAAATAGTTGTGAAGTTAGAACAAATGAAAAGGACAGCTTCCTCACTTCCCCTCTGCATAACTATAACTATGAAGTTGCTATCAGACATCTTTCCATTGCCACTCCTGTCACAGATTTTTGTTTGAAAAACAGTGTTACTCATGGAAAAGCAAAGATAGTATGGATACATTCAGGCTAAGTTTGGGACTTGACAAACATGCTGTCTTTTGCCTAACAAATGTCATTCGCACCTGTTAAAAGGGGCAATGCCTGCAAATTTTCATAGAAATAACCTCACACTTGATCCTATTCCAGAGGTTCTGAAATGTCTCACATCAGTTTTCTGAAAAAAATAGTTAATTAATTTGTAAACTTAAGATTTTCCTGACTTTAGGTGTACTGCCAGGTGGTCGAGTTTTGTGAGCGTGGCAGTGTTTTGCATTTACCTGTGAATGTGTCGGATACTCTTAACCAACTTCCTCTGCATCAAACTGAAATCGAACACGTATCTGTCTGTTATGAAAATGGACATACTAGAGTTTATTTCCAAAAATAAAGTTTCACCTTTTAACATTTTACTCGATTTACAGTGGTTAAAAGCCAATAATCCAATCTACGCAGACTTTGACTTGCACAACGCTGGATCAAAGCTAAGCAAGTCACATGATGATAGTTTGTTTGTTTGTTTAACGCCCAGCCGACCACGAATTAAGGGCCATATCAGGGCGGTGCTGCTTTGACATATAACGTGCGCCACACACAAGACAGAAGTCGCAGCACAGGCTTCATGTCTCACCCAGTCACATTATTCTGACACCGGACCAACCAGTCCTAGCACTAACCCCATAATGCCAGACGCCAGGCGGAGCAGCCACTAGATTGCCAATTTTAAAGTCTTAGGTATGACCCGGCCGGGGTTCGAACCCACGACCTCCCGATCACGGGGCGGACGCCTTACCACTAGGCCAACCTAGATAGTGTTTGTTGGGATTTTGAACAAAACTTCGAAAAAAAATACTAAATGAAGTTATGGTTCCTGCTGATAACTCTGCATAATCACACTGTTGACTCCTTCGCAGCGGTGTGTTGCGTGCCGCACGGGTATTTGCACCCCGCACGCTGGAGCGGTAAGTTGAGTGGGGTTTGTGTCTCGATAAAACAGCTTCTTGTATAAACATTTCGTAACTTTGCACATTAAGATATGTCTTGTCAGATCTGTTAGTGTTTCTTCTACACGCCGATGTACTTTTTGGGTGCATATTTTGTATATTATAGCCGTGATTCTGTAAAATATCACGCCTGTAACTGCACAGAAGCAAATTTCGTAGCATTCGCAACAAATTACTGGTGTAAACTTTGATGTGAAGAACTGCCATCAGTTCCACAAAAACCTGAACCTTTCTGCAGTACTGAGGCCGAGTTTCAAGCTTCTAGGACCTTGCAGACAGCGAAAAGCATTCGGAGAATGAGAATTATCCTACAACTTCTGTGTTTGCCCCCCGAAGCTGCCGTGTTTCTCCCCCGCAGCTGCCGTGTTTGACCACCGACCCTGCACACTCATGTTTATGTGTTTACTCAGGTATTGTTTTTATAAACACATTTTATAATATTTGTGTGTTTCAGCACGTATGGATTATAAATGCTACCAGTGTGGAACAACTTTTGCCATCTTCCATGAAATTATCGCCCATAACGTCAATGAACACCCCGATAAGCAGCTCAAAATTAGAATTTTGACCGTCAACAGTAACACTGGGAAACAGTCGTATGCAGGGCACGATTATAAAGTCATTCCGGCAGATGTTCTGAAAGGCGGACAAAGAATAGTTGCAAAGGATATCAGTTTGATTCTAACCGGAAAAAGACACGGGAGCCTCCAACCCCGAAGAATAACACACAAAACATTCCTTCTGAGCTTCAAATTGTGAACCTCGCATCTGCCTTCTTACCAGCGGCTTTTTCTGAAAGATCGTTATTCCTTGCGTTGGTGAGTGGTGGTTTCGAGTTTGTAACTTCATATTGAAGTGAAAGCTTAATCATTTTTGTTTGTGTCTGAGTCTCATACGTTCAGTGGGGAATGGGGTGCACACATCGATGTAGAAAGCTTGCAACGGAGCGAGCCTTCATGGTTAGATTCCTTGTAGTGAATAATGTAGTAGTAATACTACAGTAAGGATAAAGGATAACTGAGTAGGATACTTCGATCGACTGGCGCTTATATATATACAAGCTCCTGTAGCTCTCACCATCCCCATAACTTTCTCTGCGCCGTCCACTCAGTAGCCTAGCCTATATATACACGGACAAGTGCATACACTTTCGATTAAACGGCCATGCAGAAGGCCTATATTCATAATGCAACATGTGTCCCTGCAAAACACTGTAACAACCACATACAAGCAGCAAGACGACATACACTGCCACGTGGCCGTCAGAAATGATGTACGAGGAGGGGGGGGGGGGGGGGGGCAGGATAAGCCGGGATTATGGGGGAGTGGGCCGGGTGTCACTTTCTGGAGCAAAGGGGCCAAGGGCAAAGGCGAAGACACAATAGGAAAAGGTATGACGGCTTACTAGTGCCAGAACTACATAGTTGTAATTATCACGTGAAAATGATTAATTAACAAGAGAAAATTACAATTTATTACTAATTTTCAGTTTTGGCTCGCTTTCTTACGGATTGCTAGAGCCAAAACTGAAAATTAGCAATAAACACGTGAACATTATAAGATGTTTGGTGGCTTGTTGACAGACCAGCTTTTTTGTTGGTCCAAGGGGACCATATCGTCTTTTGTTTCATCTTTATCGACCAAGGCCGAAGGCCGCGGTTGATAAATATGAGACAAAAGGCGATATGCTCCCCGAGAACCAACAACAAAATGCTGGTCTGACGACAAGCCACCAAACATAGTTTTTGTCATCATTTTGGTTGTGCAACAAAATGCACAATAACCCACAGGGAGACGAATTTTTAGAATCCAACTCCGGGCTACAAAAGCTTGTTGACGCTTTTCTTCCAGTCTGAAAATGTTCAGAGCTGCGATCATACGTGTGAGTTCAGTAAGTGTTGAGCATATATTTCTTTTCTTTTTAAGTGTTTATGACTTTTCGTTGTGGATTTTGCGATTACAGAGATAAGTTGCAAATTGACCATGAGTCGCCGCTGTAATTATCAACATTGATTGGGTCTTTGAGAGTGAATGCTTACAATCGTTCGCTCCGTCGGGCTTCAATTAGACTTTGGGAGGGCGTCAATCCACGATGAAGACCGAGAAGTTTCAAATGGAAGCATGTTAATGTTATTGTAATTCAATCTGACGACGATCTCTTTCCTGCTTTCATTCGGTTGTAAACCGACAGAATTGGTTCTGTTCTGTTCACACACTACTTTCAATCCACCTACCTGCAAGGGTCAAGTCCCAAAAAATATGTCTCTGTATTCCTATCGTATCACTCTGCTCCTGTTTTGTTTTCTTTCACACACATTTTCCCTTCTTTTTTGACGGGTTTCTGGACAGCAAACTCTAAAACAAATTCTTTTCTTCACAAAAGCGATCTTTGGAATTGACTTACGTAGTCCGGAAGAATTCATGCATCAACTCACGTCACGTATTCGACGTCATCACTTCGCATACCTTGGTCTCGGTATTTCGTTGGCCTTCATATTTCCTACTTGTAAAATGACCCTCAAAGCTAACCGAGACTAGTTGAGGCTGTATCAATGCGCCTCGACAGCAGGTTGTTAATGGATTTTTTAGCGAGTGGTTATCGACAAATGTCACACGCTTTCCTTCTTTGCCACTACTAAAGCAAACGTGTGCAAGATGTAGAGGTTACATGCCGAGTCTCAGGGATTATTAAAAATAATGGTCGAAGTTGGCGGATCATGAAAAATGCGAGCTTCAGCGAGCTTTTTCATGACCGCGAACTGAGACCATTATTTTTTAATTTTTTTTAAATTTTTTTTAAATAAATAAATAAATTAAAATAATCGTAACATAAATTTATTTCTAATGTTCAGCTCAGTTTCCTTTTTTTCCTTTTTTTTTCCTTCTCCCTCTTTCTTTTTTCTTTTTTCTTACATTTTTAAATCAACAGCTTAAAGATAGGGTTTAAGAGAGACCGTTATTTTTAATAATCACTGAGACGAGGTGTGTAACCTCTTTATTCCTCCTTTCTTCAGTTATTCAAAGAAAACTTTTGTGCGAAAGTTTGATCGAATCCGAATCACTCAACCAGTCAACCTGCGCAGGCGATCGATTAATGCGCGGTTGTATAGTTCCGTGCAAATCATTCCATTCTGTTAACACTTCTTGTCAGTTTCCCTGTTTTAGACTAAAATCAAGTACACAGATATGCTGTTATTCTGCTGTGGCGGTAAAGGCAGATATTGTGTGTTCTGTTTATGTTTTAGTATCGTTTAGGATAATGTTCTTTCGTCAAATGGGACTAGCAGACGAACTTTTGCACCCGTGTTCCAACGTTAATTACTGTATGAAGTTCAGTTTTCTGGGGAAAATAGTGTATGAAACCGCTTTATGTTGTTTAAATTGATGAGATGTGTGCATTTGGTTGCGTGTGATCTGTTTATAAAATGAAATATTGTTGAAAACTGACCGTCGGATTGCAGTCAGTGTTGTCGAAGAAACTGCGTTAAAAGAAGGGGGACTACTCTTGTCGGCAAGAGTATGAGTTACTTGCCTTGGGAATTTGCTTGTGATGAACGGTGTGTGCACGGCAGATCTAGATTCAGAAAACAACCTAACTCATGGATTTTATATGGAGATTCATGTGTTCAGGCCTGTAGTTGTTAATTTAAATGCGGTATGTTTGTATTGTTTGCTCCAGAGATGTATATTTCGTACGTATAGAGCGTTCGGAACTTTTCAGTCGCAAAAGTAGTACCAAAACAGAACAGCTTCTCAACCCATTGCACTATCGAGGATTCAGGCTGTTGCTGGCTCGTTATTTGTTTGGTTGCTGGGTCATTATCGAAAAATAACTAGCTCTACAAGTTTACAGAGGTAAAGAAGCAGAGGGGGGAATGATGTATGTTACACGCATTGGAGCATGTGCAAGAACGGATTCAAACTCGAAATCGTCCCTCCAAAAGCCCCAAAATGCACACACGACTTTTATTTCTCCTGCTGTTATCGTTTCTTCTCTTTACAAATTCTTCAACGCTGAGAATACTGAAAACGGCATCCCAGACGACAGTACTGTTTCCATACGCGAATTTAGCTGCCCTTGGAAAGTGGCTCGCTCATGAGGAGGCCTGTTAGTCTGAAACTGGAAGGACAGAGTTCTGAACATAGATGACAAAGATCCCGGAAAGAACAAACATTTCGCGGATGCAGACACAGAAAGACGTCATGAAGAATCCGATGCTTCAATCAAAAGATACAGACTGTGACGATGACTGTGACGTCATTCACATATACCGAGACGTCATTCATAGATGTTCGGTCATTTCCGTCAAAAAGTAGATCTCTCGACAATGGCTGCTCCTGTGTTTAGGTTTTTCAAGCTTGAGTACGCAAAACGTGTTTGTTCTCTCCTCTGTTGAAGCTGTGAGACATAAATGCTATTCCGACTTGGTCGTGTGACAGAGTTTTCTTCCACACTCGATTAGCTGATGTCTAACTCAGCCTGACGGCTTCGTTAGACAATCAACGTAATCTCGTGTGGAAGAAAACGTCTGTCACACGACCAAGTCTGAATAGCAGGTATTAATGACCGGTAATTTTTAATGAGTTGGGGCATTCTGACCAATCACAGGATCTGTTTCATTATAACGCAAACTTGATTGAATTACAATAGTAATTAACACGTGACAATGCTTATAGTCCTTATGGCCGGGAAATAACCCATTGAAAAATACCTCGGAAAATGTTTTAACGGTTTGGGGTAGTTTTATTCCTGAAGTTTACAAATCCGCAAGATGACATTTTTAAATCCTTGGGCAAATTGAGAACAAATTAATTATAGAAAAATTAGCAAATGTTGATTTTTGTGTTTAGACACAAAAGGCATTCCATAGAAAAAAGGGCTGAAATGGCGTCATAACTTTATGACGTCGGGAAAACGTAATGAGTTAAATCTTCTTCTTCGTTCTTCTTCGTCGTTCACATGAGTTAAATCAGTGACGACACGTACAGTATGGCCTGTATACATCCTGAACTCAGGTCAAAATGAGTTCGGCTCATTCTCTCCCTGACGGGATGCCTTGAGTCTGGCCACAGGCGGAAGGTATCGTTCACTGGACCACTACTTTCATAGAAAGACTACAAGGTATGTCACTCAGATTCGAGTTGTGCTCCACTAACTTCAGAAAAAAATATGCAAAAAAATAATTGCCAATGTCAAGAATCTTCGTAACTTTATAAATGCTGTGATAAATGAATGTTCTAACTATCTGTACCTTTTATATTTAGCTGCCTGTCCGCTGCATGTTTTTAAACCGTATTGTGTGCGACCAAACGTGTCTGTCAACGGCATACCACTTAGATCCTGTGCGAATGATGATCGTCGTATGTCCGAGGAGATTATATAGTAGTCCGATGCGATCATTGGTTATAATTATAATAACCGGATATTCGATGATTATTTTCATTGGTCGACTGAAATCGTCTGCATCGCTTCCGTTCACGGTTACTGTTATTCCGATGTTATGCCAAAAACCTAAACTGAAACTCCCGTGGGTAGCTTCCCTTTGCTGCAATATTTACATATGTTTTTGACCAATGAGCACTGGTATGCATATTTGGTGCGGGATGCATGATTTCTTACCAACTACAGGGTAGCGGTTCGCAAACGAACATTCGTCCAAATGATGCTTAAAAACATATATTAAAACCTGCAGCGGACGGCAGCTGAAAATTAAAGGTACATACAGTTAAAACAATCATTCAACTGTATTTATTTGACCTCACACAGACTGTAGGAAGAGGCAAACCGTCTTGAAAAAAAAAATTGTCCGCAGGAAGCGACTCCAAGAACACAGACGACTCGAAGTTGAGTGTCATACCTTGTAGTCTTTCTATGAAAGTAGTGGTCCAGTGAACGAACGATACCTTCCACCTGTGGTCTGGCAAGGAAACCGATTTTAAATTAATTTTTTTTTAACATATTTAGAGCTTTTTGTAATGTATTATTGATATAAGCAGATTCGCGATCGTCGATAATGATTTTTCATGGTGTTTTGTAATTTTTAAATTACAAAGGAATTGATATTGTAAGACAGTTTCAAGCGAGCTATTTTTCGCGGCTGTATTTACTGTGCAAACAACTCTAAATATGGCAAAAGTGTCACGTGATAATCAACCGTTTGGTTTCGGCACTCACTGGAGCAGACGATTTTTTCTGTAACCAGTTGACAGTGATGAAACCATATATTACGGTCTCCTTCCGGCAGCAGTCCCAAAATTTCGACTTGTTTTGACCTTAGAACGATGTCTTTATCAATATCATAACTGTGAAGAACAGAACGGAGATAACTGTCGAAGTCGGCCAATCTGCAATCATTTTCGTCTCGCGAACACTGATCTCAGTGCTCGCGAAAACCATAATGGGAGATAACTCTGTATTTTTGTTTTGATACTGATTCGCGGAGGACTGTAGCGTCCGGTCAGGGAGAGAATGAGCCGAACTCATTTTGACCTGAGTTCAGGATGGGCATGTACATAGTGTTGTCCGTGTCCGTACTTGAGCTCCTCTTACAAGACCTAAAAAATATCATTTGACGTGTTTCAGTCATTCTGCTAAATGGTAACTAGGCATATTTGCACATGAGTTTGTATTGAATTACATACAGGCTGAGAAGATGTGAAACCTATGTTATTCGTGGACTTGCGATTAGTGCGTATGGTGTTCCAAATTACAGGTTTCACTGTCCAAGATAAAACTTGTAAATTGATCTTACAAAAAATGGCGGGCAGTTTACAAGATGATCAAAGAACGTCGTGAGAGACTAGTTTTCTCCGATGTGATTGTTTACAAGACTACAGACCTATCAGTTTAGATAGAAGCGTAGGCCTATGCCATCTGGTCACAGCTTTTATTAACCAGTGTGTTCGTGGGAGTGCTTGATTTCTCTGCAGAAGATCCACGCGTGAATACCGGTGAAGTCTTTCAGCAAAGGTCATATTACTGACAGTGTTTATTACTCATTTTCACGTCAGTGATAATGGTAACCCCAGGTTTTGGCACTAGTAAGCCGTCATAAAAAGGGTCACCACTTCACTAGTTGGGATTGGATGGTAGGGAACTTGACATAGCGGGACTTCAGTGGGGGTGCTTTGGAATAGGAGGAAAGGGTAACACATAATTATTTGGGAATAATAAGAAGGTGGACGGCAAAAAGGGCAGGAGTGGGTTTTTAGGGTTGGCGGGAAGGGGGGCCGGAAGGGTTATGGGGGTGCGAAACAGAAGGCAGGAAAGTTGCGTTTATGCTGAGAGGGAGCAGATTGACTGAGAAGGGGGAGGGGGTGCGGGGGGAGGGTGCGGGGCAGACCGGCGACGTGCACGTGTGTCAAGCTGTCGAATTTCAGACACACCAGGGAAGTTAAAATCGCAGCGGAGGACGGAAACAATAACGTCAAGTGAAAAAATAACAGCCCACGCATGCATGACCCGTCCTTCGAAAGGCACTAAGCAAATCAGCAAGCGTTTTTACATAGAGGGGGAATCGAGACGAGGGTCGTGGTGTATGTGTGTCAGTGTGTGTGTGTGTGTGTGTGTGTGTGTGTGTGTGTGTGTGTGTGTCTGTGTCTGTGCGTGTGTGTGTGTGTAGAGCGATTCAGAGTAAACTACTGGACCGATCTTTATGAAATGTTACATGAGAGTTCCTGGGTATGATATCCCCAGATGTTTTTTCTTTTTTTCGATAAATGTCTTTTATGACGTCATATCCGGCTTTTCAAGTTGTAAAAGTTGAGGCGGCACTGTCACACCTTCATTTTTCAATCAAATTGATTGAAATTTTGGCCAAGCAATCTTCGACGAAGGCCGGACTTCAGTATTGATTTCAGCATGGAGGCTTAAAAATTAATTAATGACTTTGGTCATTACAAATCTGAAAATTGTAATTAAAATTATTTTTTTTATAAAAGATCCAAAATTACTTTTATTTTATTCCTTATTATGTTCTGATTCCAAAAAACATATAGATATGTTATATTAGGATTAAAAACAAGCTCTGAAAATTAAAAATATAAAAATTATGATGAAAATGAGATTTCCGAAATCGTTTTAAAAACAATTTCATCTTATTCCTTGTCGGTTCCTGATTCCAAAAACATATAGATATGATATGTTTGGATTAAAAACACGCTCAGAAAGTTAAAACGAAGAGAGGTACAGTAAAGCGTGCTATGCAGCGCAGCGCAACCGCTACCGCGCTGAACAGGCTCGTCACTTTCACTGCCTTTTGCACTAGCGGCGGACTACGGTCATTGTGAAAAAATGCATTGCGTTCAGTTTCATTCTGTGAGTTCCACAGCTTGACTAAATGTAGTAATTTCGCCTTACGCGACTTGTTGTTGTTTGTTTTTGTTTTACGCAGCGGAAAACTAAGAAGAAGAATAAGAAGACGAAGAAGACAAAGGAGACGAGGAAGAAGACGAAGAAGAAGGTAAACCTATTGCTATTAACGACTTTTATGTCACCCTTAATATACAAATATGATTTTTTTCCCGTCTAGCCCCTCCTCCGGACAAAACTGTTAAAAAAACTACGAACGTATTTTCTAAAGGGGTAGACACTTTAATTGCCGCAATGTCGCGTTACTTGCAACAGGGCAGGCCGATTTTGCGACAAAACAATTCACAACAAGCAATAAGTCCTAGTAAAAACACACAAAAGTATTAACAAATACGAACATACTTTCTTGAGGGGTAGACACTTGCCGGAATGTCGCGGTAATTGGGACAGGGCAGGCCGATTTCGCGACAAAAGAGTTCACAACAAGCAAACCGCCCGGAAGTCCTCCTAAAACGTTAGGCCCCCCCCCCCAAAAAAAAAAAAAAATAAAGAAAAAAAAAAGTTCACTACAAGCAAACCCGGAAGTCCTCGTAAAATGTTGGGCTCCCCCCATCCTCCTCCCCCCCCCCCCCCCCTCACATATGTAACTTCAGCAGGACCGACGACGCACTGCAGATTATCCCAGCCCGCTCGTCTGTGCCGCTGAAACTGCGCAGGTACATTCTGCCCATAATTGCTCTCAGTCTCGCGCCTCCCCTTCAATGTGTGTGTTGTCCTGTTGAAATTTTAATCTTTCTATATTCGCACGCACTAGTGCACAGCACACCATGCAGTGCACGGATAGTGTACTTCACCACACCCAACAAATCTCTCGCCCGTTTTCCCCGTTTCACTGGCACACCGGACTATCGCAGTTTTCCCCAACAGCTGTTTACGGTAAACCACGTTCTGTGGCCACAGCTCGGCAAGATATTTATTATTATGGCTCAAGCGGTTTGTTCGCTGTGCAACGTGTGTCCGTGTGGGCCGCTATTGTTGTAGTCACAGTCGCTTGTAAAGTGTAGTCTCTCTTGGATTCTCTCAACTTTACAGCTTTTTGCATTGTGTTCCAAATTACTTCTTATTTTTGTTAATTCGGACTGTTTCAGCTTCCATCCCCCTGCATTAGGAGGCTGGACTTGTTTTGTTTGTTCATTGTTCTGTGGTATGTGGAGCTTCCGCGAAGATCAACTACGGCCTTTTGCTTTTGACAGTGAGTAGACTTATTGTAGTCACATAGTCACTACTCAGTCAGATACGCTCGGATTCCCTCAAATTACTGCTTTCTGCGTGACGGAGTTGTAACTTTATTATTGTCTCCAGTTCTTTTGTCTGTGCGTGTGAAGAGGCTACCAACATACTTCGGCCTGTGTTTTAGCCAGCGAGTCAGTAAGGACAATTACTTCTTTTGACTGCAGTGTCAACGTATTGTATCTCTGAAGTGACAGTCGCGGCCTCATATATTATTATGCGTATCTAGCATTGTCTCAGCTTTGTGGCTTCCATTCGTTTTGAATGTGCATGTGGAGTTATTCACAACGCTTGTATCAGTTTTGACAGTGAGTAAACCACAGATATACCAGTTAATGTCTCAGTGGGGGTACATCGACTAACTTTTTTTGGACTTTTAACAACTTGTTGTTAGCTATCACAGTCGCTTCTTGTTATCACGGATTCTCTCGAATTATCCAAATTCCTGCTTTACGGGTTTTTAACTTTATCTTCTATTCATTCATTTCTGAGTGTGGAGATATAGGCTAAGTGTCAGTGAAGCCATTCACTGTAGCTCGGTTACCTTTTCAGGCTAAGATATAAGTTTAGGAGAACGGCAAAATAATCTATCACCAGAACATTGGCATGGACTGCCTCCTCCCTGATGGTGTCCACCTCAACCATAGGCGAAATGAACTGTTCAAAGAAAACTTGGAGCAGCAACTCACAAACATTGTCGAAAATTAGACGTTAGAAGTGCCTAGTATACGGATTGGCGGAACACCTATTACATAGCTGTTAGTGGCGGGAGATAAGCATGGTAAAGGGGGACACTGCATTCTGCTGTATTTTGGTAGATTGTTACCGGACTTACGCAGGGTCCACAGGTGAGCCCAAGCGAACCACGGGATGTGGCAAGCGAACCACGGGATGTGGCAAGCGAACCACGGGATGTGGCAAGCGTAACCACGGGATGGGATATCCCGTGGCCGGTTCGGGACCCTGCTCCCTCCAGATATGAGGCCTGGGGCTGGTAGCAAAGCCCCGCAAAACAGCAGCATGGGTGCCGGAAAGCAAGCACATGGTAATGGTTTCACACCCCGACCATGCTGACTCAGGGGGCAAATGAAGGTTTGCAGTGGATCTCAGACCCGTTGTTGCCAGTTAAACCAGGCCCAGCTTTTGGAGGGATGGAATTTCACAATAAAGCAGTTACCCCCCCCTTAACCATGCTTATCTTCCGCCAATCCGTGCCCATTTTATGCCAAAACCTTTACCTATGTTGATTTATCAGTCCAGTAAAAATGAACTTGACTGATCATAAGACTTGTGTTTCATTGATTATCCCCCTTTAGCATGATGGGGGATATTTGTGTTGCATGGTTGTTAGTCTTGTCATAAATAAGTGTCACTAGCTCGGTAACCTTTACAGGCTAACTAACTACAGTCGCTTTTCAGAGTCCTTCATATTGTGGATTCTCTCTCCTACCTTGCCGCTTCCGGGTTTGCGAGGTTGTATCTTTCAGTATTCAATATTCTGTGCATGTTGGCTGGTTGTTTTCTGTGCAGGGTGAATATTTCAAGTTCAGGTGAATTATATTTGCAGATTGACAAAGGTGTCATTTTGGAAAGAATTAATTCATAAAAAAAATGGCGAGCGCAACTATGATGGCCTGATGGAGAAGACGTTGGCCTCCCAAGCGGAAGGTCGTGGGTTCGAATCCCGACCGCGCCTGGGTGGGTTGAGGGTGGAGCTTCCCAGGTCAACTCATGTGCTAGTACCTTCGTCATCCTGAACTCAGGTCAAAAATGAGTTACTTCCCTT
Organism: Littorina saxatilis; assembly: GCF_037325665.1. Taxonomy (NCBI): domain Eukaryota; kingdom Metazoa; phylum Mollusca; class Gastropoda; order Littorinimorpha; family Littorinidae; genus Littorina; species Littorina saxatilis. Next base: position 83,458,573 of record NC_090256.1, on the reverse strand, counting down.
CGGGTCTCATTCTATCCCTGGCAGGATGCCTTGGTTTTCCTTGTCTGGAGAGGAAATCGATTTTTTTAACATATTTAGATCTTTTCGTAATGTGTTATGGATATAAGCAGATTCGCGATCGTCGATAATGATTTTTCATGGTGTTGTGTAATTTTTAAATTACAAAGGAATTGATATGAAAGACAGTTTCAAGCGAGCTATCTTTTGCGGATGTATATACTGTGCAAACAACTCTAAAGTGTCACGTGATAATCAACTTTTGCTTGGGTGCGCGCCGGTGCAGACGATTTTTTCTGTAACCAGTTGAGAGTGATGCAACCATATATCACGGTCTCCTTCCGACAGCAGTCTCAAAATTTCGACTTGTTTTGACCTCAGAACGATGTCTTTATCATAACTGTGAAGAACAGAACGGAGATCACTGTCGAAGTCGGCCAATCTGCAATCATTTTCGTCTCGCGAACACTGATCTCAAATTTAGATCGGTGCTCGCGAAAAACATACAGGAGATAACTCTGTATTCTTGTTTTCATAGATTCACGCAATAATTTAGCATGCTGTCAGAGACAAACTGGCGATAGCCGTGGAGCGATGATTATCAGAATGGTGCCTTCGTGTGTAAACGCAAGCACAAGACCATGTGCACACGAAAAAGCTCCTGTAATCCATGTGAGAGTTCAGTGGGTTTTAGAAACACGAAAATACCAAGCACGCATCCCCGAAAATGGCGTATGGCTGCCTAAATGGTGGGGTAAAAACAGTCATACATGTAAAAACCTCGGGAGTTCCAACCCATGAACGCAAAAGAAGAGAAACATTCATGAGAAAAAAAGTTCCCACACTGCACAGAGCGCTCCGTGGTTGTTAAATTCTTTTTTTTTTTAATATGTGTCCTCGCGGAGGGATGCTCGAATTCTGTTAAAAGAGTTAGATCTCGCCAGATCTGCGGCGGTAAAATGATGGTGTACGCGAGAATGGTGGTATCTTTTACTGTCAGGAGAGCGTGTCAGTAATATGCCAAAAGATTATGCTTTTGTGAAAAGCAATACTGACGGCTGACTAATGTTTTAGTTGAACTTCCTGCGAACGTTATTACCCTGATGAGAATTATACGCTTGGCAGCCAGGCAGTGGGTGATGAAGTCTGGTTGATTGTCATACATTTGTATGGAGGATTTAGTCCCAAAATAGGACATTTACTCAACTGGCGACAGAATAGTTATGCAGAAATTATAATCCAAAAAAGTTATTCCCCCCGTGCAACAAATCATCTAGTGTGCACAACTTGATATGAAAGCACCTATGCTATTGTTTTATGAAACGCGCTTCTGTCCATTTACAATGTAATGTGTGATTAATTTACAATCCTGTACTGGTACACTTAATGTCACAGTGCTATCTCACTTTGTCCAATGGCGTTATAGACATATATGCCTAGTTTCTGCAGCAGGTGTTCCTTTGTGCGTTTTTTGTGTGTGTGCATCACGCTGATATAAAAAGTTAACACAGTTTGCATTTTTCGTACTTGTGTAAGGCGAATATATATCATCGTTAAATGTTGAACTTTTTTTGTAAATCTAAAGTAAAAAAAACAAACAAACGATAACAGTATTTAATTTGTTGGGAGACCTCACATTTTTGTAACATGAAGAAGCGAAAGAGACGAAAATGCTCGAAAAACTTTCATCTCTTGAATCTGTCATTAATTTGACTTCTTTTCTTGGGTCTATAGCCCAATATTCATTGGGCGAAGTCGGCTTCGCGAAGTCTACTTTATGAAGCTCGTTGCACGAAGCTTTAGCACTGGATTTTCGGTACAGAAAAATACTTCGCGAAGTCTTCGTAACGTCAACTTCGGGAAGTCTTTGCGAATTCAACTTCGGGCTCAATTCAGGACAGCTCTAACGCGCTTTCACTGAGCGCTTCTACAACCCAGCACCGAATTCAAACTATAGCAGGTAGGCCTACATGTGTCAGAAACTCAGTCACAAAGCGGAGTGATTTAGTGTAGAACGAAGCACTGAGGCCCGCATGAATATATCAGTGTTATCACTCCTTTTGTTCCTCTTGACAGCGGCCAAGCTACTCAAGTACATGCCGATAACTTTACTGCACGTGGTCAACTGGGTCAGGAAGCGGCACTGGAGGGTTGTTATTGTCGCTAGATTACGGTGAATGGTTAAACGATACTCTGTTTACACGACGATTTACACAATGGTTTACACGACGATTTACACAATGGTTTACACGACGATTTACACAATGGCTTACTCGACGATTTACAAAATGGTTTACACGACGATTTACACAATGGTTTACAGGACGATTTACGCAATGGTTTACAGGACGATTTACACAATGGTTTACAGGACGATTTACACAATGGTTTACAGGACGATTTACACAATGGTTTGCACGACGATTTACAAGATGATTTACATGCTGCACACGTGTTAAAACTAACGCGTTCTGTTCAAAAATGTTTATTTAAATCCACAAACAGGGAATACAGATTTATTGTTTTCACCATTACTGAGACGTTTTGTGCACGGAACAGCAGGTGCAGCTAGGTTCTCGTTACTGGCTCGCGTTAAAATGATTACACTCGTAAAATGATACGTTTTTGTTGGAAACATCGGCAGTCTCGTTGTTTAAATGCCAAGTGCTGATTGGTTTTTGAAACACTGTACAAAAGGCGTCAAATGGATTCAATGACGCGCGAACCTTGTGAATTTAATGTTGAGGGGTGTCTGTGTTGTAGGCCCTGCTGTACAGACACTACATGTAGAATCAATCTGTGTATTGAATATTGTTGTTGAATGGATGGCCTTTCCCGTCATATAACTGGTATTACATAATCGGCCTCAGCATCAAGATCTGCACTCAAACGCTTCTGTCTAGTTTTTTTCAATGACGTGTAGTATAGAATTGACAGCGATCGCAGACGCCATTATCCAAAGCAGTATTTAACAAGAAGAACAAGCACAAGCATTTATTTCGCCATATAGCATAACAGCCATTGTTATTTGTCCTGGTGTGGAAACACTCATACATCCATACACTCCTTGCACATACGAAACAAATCGAAAAATCTATTAAACAAATAACAGTACAAGTATGAACCCTGGCTCTTACTGGAACCAGTGAGTCTTTTACGCTGATTAGTCAAAGCAAGTCTGAAACAAATTGATTGAACCATACAGGGTGCCCCCACCTCCTCTTAACAAATACCATAGACACGAATGCTAATGACTTCTACATTTTTTTTAGTTACAATAACTTCAGACGATGAAGGGTCAGCTGCAGCTTACACGATTTTGTGGCCGAGTTCATTCACTATGTAGAAGAACCTTTCACATTGTTTTGTGTGTGTGCAGAGAAAGCACAAACAAATAACGTTCAAAGTATGAGTGTATAGATCTTTAAAATGGTGTGACAATGAGTACCATATATCATTCAAACTTTATGCCAGAACACCTGTGTTTATTGTGGTTTTGATGTTCCAGGTGTCGACGGACGTAAATTAGGAAACAAGCACAGCGTCAGTCAACCTACGCATGTTGAAGGAGACACCAGGGAAGAGAGATAATATGAGACGAATCAAGTCCTTGGATGGCAGACAACTTGCAGGCAACAAAACACAGCAACAGTGAATCTTCAGTCCTGAGTGGCATATTGTGAACTGTATTTACCTTTTATCACGACAAATGCAATGGGCAGCGATGCTTTAGAATTCTTTCGTTTTGGCTTGGACGGTAACTCAGTGACAGCGTGAAAAGAAAGGACTCTTGAGTCACTCGTGAAACTCGACCGTCGTCATCACCAGTGACGTCATCACTAAAGCGAAACCGACACAAACAACAATGTCGTCAACAACTTCATTAATACAAAGACAATAAACAACCATCGATTTGGAGAAGAAAAAACACACGCAACTGCAACAAACAATCCATCCCAAAACAGCACATCTTCACCACAAGGAGAGAAACGATATCAACCAAACCGAGGAACGTGATTGTGAACCATTTTCAACTCAAAGCTGCGATAGAATCATTGTAACAAAGAACTTCATGCTTAGCCCAGCGTTCATGTCATCTCCGTTTTGAAATATTTGTCGCCGTCTTCCACAACAACTGTGAGCCATGGCAATGAACCGCATGACACGCGGGAACCTTCAGTTCATCCTGGGCCTAGTGCTGGGAATCACCGCGTCATTCATGCTGACGTCATACCGGCAAATGACGCAATCTAGCGTGATGGTACACCTAGACTCACGAGAGCATAAATCGAACCAAGACCTGCAGAGGGTGCTGCTACCGGACGCGCATGACCTGGACGAGCACGCGTTCCACGAGATGATGGAAAAGAATCAAGACATCCCATTGGTCGGCGGAGGCGAGGCTAAGGCTGTCAAGTTTGAGGATGAGCACGCGCATCATGGTAAGTGATGATGACTTACTTTCTTTCTTTATTTGGTGTTTAACGTCGTGTTCAACCACGAAGGTTATAATTATCGCGACGGGGAAAGGGGGGAGATGGGATTTCTTACATACTGCTTGACTAAAATCTTTACAAAAATTGACTTTATTCTATACAAGAAACACTTAACAAGGGTAAAAGGAGAAACAGAATCCGTTAGTCGCCTCTTACGACATGCTGGGGAGCATCGGGTAAATTCTTCCCCCTAACCCGCGGGGGGTAGTGATCGATGATGACGATGGTGGTAATCTTGATGATGATGATGATGATGATGATGATGATGATGATGATGATGATGATGATGAGTGTGATCGTAGTTTTGATGATAATGCTGAGGAGGAGGAGAAGTAAAGGAGGAAGAAGAAGAGGAGGAGGAGGAGGACGTCTACGACGACAATATGATAAACCAGATCAGTTGGATGATGATAACGACGACGAATTCTCCTTGTTTAATAAGGAAAGTTAAAAATAACCGGACGTATTTAAGTGAATTCGATTTTGGTATTGTCCTTTACCATTGAACGTACACTAACATGCACGCTTTTGTAGTCTCGGCTAGCCGCTTAAATATAATATGAGTTGTTGTCGGACTCTGACTCCACACGGCTCAAAGAAGGGAAATCCAATGTTCAATCGATACATAGCAATTTACACCGTCCACTCGCTAACTGCATAATTATGAACTCAACGTTTCATAAGGAATAATTACATGCCTGGTAAAAACGTGTATGGTTATTTAAAGACAAACGAAAGCGATTAAAATAAACCGCGACTTCTCTTCCTGACCCTCTACCCCAAAATCAAACCTCTAACGTCAAAAACTAAATAAATTCAAGAAGACGTCATATTAATGCGAACTATATGGCGTCATGTAAACATTCTGTCGCCTCTCCTGCATATGTCTCGCAGAAACTGAACAAGATTTTCGAGAACGAAGATTGTCTCGGTGAATTCTGCATAATTATCAGCAGGAGACAATTACTCATTAGGTCACCGCTAGGCTGTGCGTGTACCGGTGTCGGATGTCATTAAATGGTTATGTTTTGCTGTTGTAGGAACATTTTCAACCTGTCTTCACCAGGGGCGGATCACATCATTTTTAAGGGGGGGGGGGGGGGGGGGTTCCACATTTCTTTTAGAGACAATTCCGAATTCGACGACGCAAAGCCATTTAGTTGAGGGCGCGAAGCGTTTAAACCTCATAGGGGGGTTCGGGGGCATGCCCCCCTGAAAATGTTGATAAAAACAAGGAAAATGGAGCAATCTGAGCCAAGAAACTTCCCCTAATACACCTTTCAAAAAGTAAATTTAAGAAGCCAAATATGGATCAAAACAAGGACAATTGACCGATCTGGTACAACCTGAGCCAACAAATTACCCAACTACGTTCCAAAACTGTCATCTAGAAGACAAAGGCCGGCTCATAGGGGGTCCGGGGGCATGCCCCCCCTCCCCCCGAAAAATTATGATAAAAAGCAAGGAAAATGGAGCAATCTGGTGCAATCTGAGCATCAGTTTTTCTTTATTTTCATTCTTTTTGTTTTTTTGTCTTTTTGTATTTTAGGCTGGGTCCGGAAACCCCGGAAGGCCCCCCCTGGATCCGCCCCTGTCCACCCAGTTATTAAAATCTGTGAACGTTAACAAAACAAAGGAAAGCACTGTTTGTACGTCATCACCCCCACCCTCATCACCGAGGGAGGGAGAGACACAGGGATAATAATTCAGGTTGATGAATTTCAATGCCGGTGGGGTAATGTGGCAATACATATTCGATTTAATCAATTGTTGAGAAGACGGCATGCCCCCGGCCGCTAAATAACCCTGTAAATAAAATCAGATAGATTTACACCCAAAGTGGTGATAAAAGGCGGTGTAGATAAAGACACACCCAGTGACTGTCTCAACACAGACGGACCTATGGACAGACGGACGGGCAGGCAGGCAGGCAGACAGGTAGACACGTATGCAGACTTACAAACAGACAGAAACACATTCACATACTCACACAGACCCATGGACACAGCAGACACTGTCACACATACGAAGAGAGAGAGAGAGAGAGAGAGAGAGAGAGAGAGAGAGAGAGAGAGAGAGAGAGAGAGAGAGAGAGAGACACACACACACACACACACACATACACACACACACACACACACATACACACACACACACACGTACACAAACAGACAGACACACACACACACACACATAGGCACACATACACGCACGCACGCACACACGGACGCACGCACACACACACACACACACACGCACGCACACACGCACGCATGCCAGCACGCACGCACGCCAGCACGGACGCACGCCAGTACGCGCGCATTTACAAATCTAGACAAGGATCCTACATAACTGATTACACTTTTACAGTCACAATAAATCGCATGCAAATGGCCCCTGCTGCTGTAGGATCAGTTCAATTACTCCCGCCCCCGATCCCTTGTGTAGAATTAATGTTGGTTTCACTTCTGTCTGTATCGATTAATGGTGATTCGAGCAAGAAGCTGCAGCCAGTGTAGTCAAGCCTGCATGAATAAGAAAAAAAAGCCAGGTAATTCGCCTTCGTTAGAACGAGACAGAACTGCATATTACTTTCTGTTTGTCTGGCTGAGTGAACCAGGGCGCGCGCTTGTGTGTGTGTGTGTGTGTGTGTGTGTGTGTGTGTGTCACTGTGTGTGTGCGTGCGTGCGTGCGTGCGTGCGTGCGCGTGTGTGTGTGGGTGCGTGTGTGTGTGTGTGTGTGTGTGTGTGTGTGTGTGTGTTAAATAGAGATTACTACAGTGACTTGCTGTGCCGTACCAGATTTACACGAGTTGCTCTCTTAAAGATTGAATGGCGAGCAAAAGCGAGCTTTCCAATAATTGATAAAGCAACGAGTGTAAATCTAGAACGACACAGCAAGCCATGTAGTATTCTTTTTAAACTACATACTGTACTTGCGTGCCATCCGCTCCAAATATACCGGAGTCGACGCGTCCAAATTGAAGACGCTTCTTATGGAACCTCGTTCCGAGTCCTCAAAAGCCTCGTGCAATCTTTGACGTCAAAGCAAAGAGACGTCACTCTGGAAACTATAGCTTGATGTATTAGTGCTAAAATTTCTTCCACGGGAAACAGCAAGCGCAAAAGTGTTCCCAGAATGACGTTTGTCTCGGCGACTTAGGCATCATGAGCAGTGGAAAAGCAGGTCCCTGCCAGACTAGTTTGACAAGACCCCATTTACATGTTATAACCACGTGTGAATTGAACGATATTGTTATCTCATGAGTGGTCTCTTTCACGTTAGTAAGATAATTAGTTTTTCACATATATCTGGTTTTAACACTTTTGTTCGGGGGTTTACATTTTTTTTTACACAGGATTGTCTCAGATCTGCAAACCTGTCGTCCAAACGTACGAAATGGGCGTTTAAAAGGAATTTCACTGACAAAAATCAATCAATCAATCAATCAATCAATGACGCTTATATCGCGCATATTCCGTGGGTACAGTTCTAGGCGCTCTGCAGTGATGTCGTGTGAGATGAAATTTTATACGGCCAGTAATTGCAGCCATTTCGGCGCATATTTACCTTTCACGGCCTATTATTCCAAGTGACACGGGTATAGGTAGACAATTATTAACTGTGCCTAAGCAATTTTGCCAGGAAAGACCCTTTTGTCAATCGTGGGATCTTTAACGTGCACACCCAATGTAGTGTACACGGGGGGGGGAGTTCGGACACCGAAGAGAGTCTGCACACAAAGTTGACTCTGAAATAAATTTCCGCCGAACCTGGGATCGAACTCGCGCTGACAGCGGCCAACTGAATACAAATCCAGCGCGCTACCAACTGAGCTATATCCCCGACTTAGCTGACAGCGACTTAGCTGACAGTGAGGCCTTACAGAGGAGTGTATAACTAGGCTTTTTGTAAGTAATTATCACGAAGACCTAATTAGCATCTCAGCGGCAAAACATTATTTCTCGAGCAAATCATAGCCGAGTGGTTTGATTGTCTTGCATCGATTCTGAGAGAAACACACAGCGAAATGGAAAGTAGTTGTGAGTTTGTTTGTTTTTTAATAATAAAAGGAGGATCTATCCATGTACGTGAGGGCTAAAATGAGGAAGAGCGGAGGGAGGAGGGGGTTGGAGGGTGGGGGGGGGGGGGAGGAAAATAATTAAAGAGACAAAGATAGTGAGAGATAGAGAGACAGTGAGAGACATATAGAGACAGAGACAGCGACAGAGAGACAATGAGAGAGAGAGAGAGAGAGAGAGAGAGAGAGAGAGAGAGAGAGAGAGAGAGAGAGAGAGAGAGAGAGAGAGAGAGAGACGGACGGACGGACGGACGGACAAGACAGGACAAGACAGACAGAGACAGAGACAGGTAGAGACATATGCAGACAGAGACAGGTAGAGAAAGACAGATGGAGACGGAGACAGGTAGAGACAGATGGAGACAGAGACAGGTAGAGACAGATGGAGACAGAGACAGGTAGAGACAGATGGAGACAGAGACAGGTAGAGACAGATGGAGACAGAGACAGGTAGAGACAGATGGAGACAGAGACAGGAAGAGAAAGACAGATGGAGACAGAGACAGGTAGAGACAGATGGAGACAGAGACAGGTAGAGATAGATGGAGACAGAGACAGGTAGAGAAAGACAGATGGAGACAGAGACAGGTAGAGACAGATGGAGACAGAGACAGGTAGAGAAAGACAGATGGAGACAGAGACAGGTAGAGACAGATGGAGACAGAGACAGGTAGAGACAGATGGAGACAGAGACAGGTAGAGAAAGACAGATGGAGACAGAGACAGGTAGAGAAAGACAGATGGAGACAGAGACAGGTAGAGACAGATGGAGACAGAGACAGGTAGAGAAAGACAGATGGAGACAGAGACAGGTAGAGAAAGACAGATGGAGACAGAGACAGGTAGAGACAGATGGAGACAGAGACAGGTAGAGACAGATGGAGACAGAGACAGGTAGAGACAGATGGAGACAGAGACAGGTAGAGAAAGACAGATGGAGACAGAGACAGGTAGAGAAAGACAGATGGAGACAGAGACAGGTAGAGAAAGACAGATGGAGACAGAGACAGGTAGAGAAAGACAGATGGAGACAGAGACAGGTAGAGAAAGACAGATGGAGACAGAGACAGGTAGAGAAAGACAGATGGAGACAGAGACAGGTATAGACAGATGGAGACAGAGACAGGTAGAGACAGATGGAGACGGAGACAGGTAGAGAAAGATGGAGACAGAGACAGGTAGAGACAGATGGAGACAGGTTGAGAAAGACAGATGGAGACGGAGACAGGTAGAGACAGATGGAGACAGAGACAGGTAGAGACAGATGGAGACAGAGACAGGTAGAGACAGATGGAGACAGAGACAGGTAGAGACAGATGGAGACAGAGACAGGTAGAGACAGATGGAGACAGAGACAGGAAGAGAAAGACAGATGGAGACAGAGACAGGTAGAGAAAGACAGATGGAGACAGAGACAGGTAGAGACAGATGGAGACAGAGACAGGTAGAGAAAGACAGATGGAGACAGAGACAGGTAGAGACAGATGGAGACAGAGACAGGTAGAGACAGATGGAGACAGAGACAGGTAGAGAAAGACAGATGGAGACAGAGACAGGTAGAGAAAGACAGATGGAGACAGAGACAGGTAGAGACAGATGGAGACAGAGACAGGTAGAGAAAGACAGATGGAGACAGAGACAGGTAGAGAAAGACAGATGGAGACAGAGACAGGTAGAGACAGATGGAGACAGAGACAGATAGAGACAGATGGAGACAGAGACAGGTAGAGACAGATGGAGACAGAGACAGGTAGAGAAAGACAGATGGAGACAGAGACAGGTAGAGAAAGACAGATGGAGACAGAGACAGGTAGAGAAAGACAGATGGAGACAGAGACAGGTAGAGAAAGACAGATGGAGACAGAGACAGGTAGAGAAAGACAGATGGAGACAGAGACAGGTAGAGAAAGACAGATGGAGACAGAGACAGGTAGAGACAGATGGAGACAGAGACAGGTAGAGACAGATGGAGACGGAGACAGGTAGAGAAAGATGGAGACAGAGACAGGTAGAGACAGATGGAGACAGGTTGAGAAAGACAGATGGAGACGGAGACAGGTAGAGACAGATGGAGACAGAGACAGGTAGAGACAGATGGAGACAGAGACAGGTAGAGACAGATGGAGACAGAGACAGGTAGAGACAGATGGAGACAGAGACAGGTAGAGACAGATGGAGACAGAGACAGGAAGAGAAAGACAGATGGAGACAGAGACAGGTAGAGAAAGACAGATGGAGACAGAGACAGGTAGAGACAGATGGAGACAGAGACAGGTAGAGACAGATGGAGACAGAGACAGGTAGAGAAAGACAGATGGAGACAGAGACAGGTGGAGACGGAGACAGAGACAGGTAGAGACAGATGGAGACAGGTAGAGAAAGACAGATGGAGACAGAGACAGGTAGAGACAGATGGAGACAGAGACAGGTAGAGAAAGACAGATGGAGACAGAGACAGGTAGAGACAGATGGAGACAGAGACAGGTAGAGACAGACAGATGGAGACAGAGACAGGTAGAGAAAGACAGATGGAGACAGAGACAGGTAGAGAAAGACAGATGGAGACAGAGACAGGTAGAGACAGATGGAGACAGAGACAGGTAGAGAAAGACAGATGGAGACAGAGACAGGTAGAGACAGGTGGAGACAGAGACAGGTAGAGACAGGTGGAGACGGAGACAGAGACAGGTAGAGACAGGTGGAGAAAGACAGATGGAGACAGAGACAGGTAGAGAAAGACAGATGGAGACAGAGACAGGTAGAGAAAGACAGATGGAGACAGAGACAGGTAGAGAAAGACAGATGGAGACAGAGACAGGTAGAGACAGATGGAGACAGAGACAGGTAGAGAAAGATGGAGACAGAGACAGGTAGAGAAAGACAGATGGAGACAGAGACAGGTAGAGAAAGACAGATGGAGACAGAGACAGGTAGAGAAAGACAGATGGAGACAGAGACAGGTAGAGACAGATGGAGACAGAGACAGGTAGAGACAGATGGAGACGGAGACAGGTAGAGACAGATGGAGACAGAGACAGGTAGAGACAGATGGAGACAGAGACAGGTAGAGACAGATGGAGACAGAGACAGGTAGAGAAAGACAGATGGAGACAGAGACAGGTAGAGACAGATGGAGACAGAGACAGGTAGAGACAGATGGAGACAGAGACAGGTAGAGAAAGACAGATGGAGACAGAGACAGGTAGAGACAGATGGAGACAGAGACAGGTAGAGACAGATGGAGACAGAGACAGGTAGAGAAAGACAGATGGAGACAGAGACAGGTAGAGAAAGACAGATGGAGACAGAGACAGGTAGAGAAAGACAGATGGAGACAGAGACAGGTAGAGACAGATGGAGACAGAGACAGGTAGAGAAAGACAGATGGAGACAGAGACAGGTAGAGAAAGACAGATGGAGACAGAGACAGGTAGAGAAAGATGGAGACAGAGACAGGTAGAGAAAGACAGATGGAGACAGAGACAGGTAGAGACAGATGGAGACAGAGACAGGTAGAGACAGATGGAGACAGAGACAGGTAGAGACAGATGGAGACAGAGACAGGTAGAGAAAGACAGATGGAGACGGAGACAGGTAGAGAAAGACAGATGGAGACAGAGACAGGTAGAGAAAGATGGAGACGGAGACAGGTAGAGAAAGGCAGATGGAGACAGAGACAGGTAGAGAAAGATGGAGACGGAGACAGGTAGAGAAAGGCAGATGGAGACAGAGACAGGTAGAGAAAGATGGAGACGGAGACAGGTAGAGAAAGACAGATGGAGACAGAGACAGGTAGAGAAAGATGGAGACGGAGACAGGTAGAGAAAAACAGATGGATGGAGACAGGTAGAGACAAATGGAGACAGAGACAGGTAGAGACAGATGGAGACAGAGACAGGTAGAGACAGATGGAGACGGAGACAGGTAGAGAAAGACAGATGGAGACGGAGACAGGTAGAGAAAGACAGATGGATGGAGACAGGTAGAGACAAATGGAGACAGAGACAGGTAGAGAAAGATGGAGACGGAGACAGGTAGAGACAGATGGAGACGGAGACAGGTAGAGAAAGACAGATGGATGGAGACAGGTAGAGACAGATGGAGACAGAGACAGGTAGAGACAGATGGAGACAGAGACAGGTAGAGAAAGACAGATGGAGACAGAGACAGGTAGAGACAGATGGAGACAGAGACAGGTAGAGACAGACAGATGGAGACAGAGACAGGTAGAGAAAGACAGATGGAGACAGAGACAGGTAGAGAAAGACAGATGGAGACAGAGACAGGTAGAGACAGATGGAGACAGAGACAGGTAGAGACAGATGGAGACAGAGACAGGTAGAGACAGATGGAGACAGAGACAGGTAGAGACAGATGGAGACAGAGACAGGTAGAGACAGATGGAGACAGAGACAGGTAGAGACAGATGGAGACAGAGACAGGTAGAGACAGATGGAGACAGAGACAGGTAGAGAAAGACAGATGGAGACAGAGACAGGTAGAGACAGATGGAGACAGAGACAGGTAGAGACAGATGGAGACAGAGACAGGTAGAGACAGATGGAGACAGAGACAGGTAGAGAAAGATGGAGACAGAGACAGGTAGAGACAGATGGAGACAGAGACAGGTAGAGACAGGTGGAGACAGAGACAGGTAGAGACAGATGGAGACAGAGACAGGTAGAGACAGATGGAGACAGAGACAGGTAGAGAAAGATGGAGACAGAGACAGGTAGAGAAAGATGGAGACAGAGACAGGTAGAGAAAGATGGAGACAGAGACAGGTAGAGACAGATGGAGACAGAGACAGGTAGAGACAGATGGAGACAGAGACAGGTAGAGACAGATGGAGACAGAGACAGGTAGAGACAGACAGATGGAGACAGAGACAGGTAGAGACAGGTGGAGACAGAGACAGGTAGAGACAGATGGAGACAGAGACAGGTAGAGAAAGACAGATGGAGACAGAGACAGGTAGAGACAGGTGGAGACAGAGACAGGTAGAGAAAGACAGATGGAGACAGAGACAGGTAGAGACAGATGGAGACGGAGACAGGTAGAGACAGATGGAGACAGAGACAGGTAGAGACAGATGGAGACAGAGACAGGTAGAGACAGATGGAGACAGAGACAGGAAGAGAAAGACAGATGGAGACAGAGACAGGTAGAGACAGATGGAGACAGAGACAGGTAGAGACAGATGGAGACAGAGACAGGTAGAGACAGATGGAGACAGAGACAGGTAGAGAAAGACAGATGGAGACAGAGACAGATGGAGACAGAGACAGGTAGAGAAAGACAGATGGAGACAGAGACAGGTAGAGACAGATGGAGACAGAGACAGGTAGAGACAGATGGAGACAGAGACAGGTAGAGAAAGACAGATGGAGACAGAGACAGGTAGAGAAAGACAGATGGAGACAGAGACAGGTAGAGACAGATGGAGACAGAGACAGGTAGAGAAAGACAGATGGAGACAGAGACAGGTAGAGAAAGACAGATGGAGACAGAGACAGGTAGAGACAGATGGAGACAGAGACAGGTAGAGACAGATGGAGACAGAGACAGGTAGAGAAAGACAGATGGAGACAGAGACAGGTAGAGACAGACAGATGGAGACAGAGACAGGTGGAGAAAGACAGATGGAGACAGAGACAGGTAGAGACAGATGGAGACAGAGACAGGTAGAGACAGATGGAGACGGAGACAGGTAGAGACAGATGGAGACAGAGACAGGTAGAGAAAGACAGATGGAGACAGAGACAGGTAGAGACAGATGGAGACAGAGACAGGTAGAGAAAGACAGATGGAGACAGAGACAGGTAGAGAAAGACAGATGGAGACAGAGACAGGTATAGACAGATGGAGACAGAGACAGGTAGAGAAAGACAGATGGAGACAGAGACAGGTAGAGACAGATGGAGACAGAGACAGGTAGAGAAAGACAGATGGAGACAGAGACAGGTAGAGACAGATGGAGACAGAGACAGGTAGAGACAGATGGAGACAGAGACAGGTAGAGACAGATGGAGACAGAGACAGGTAGAGACAGATGGAGACAGAGACAGGTAGAGAAAGACAGATGGAGACAGAGACAGGTAGAGACAGATGGAGACAGAGACAGGTAGAGAAAGACAGATGGAGACAGAGACAGGTAGAGACAGATGGAGACAGAGACAGGTAGAGAAAGACAGATGGAGACAGAGACAGGTAGAGACAGATGGAGACAGAGACAGGTAGAGACAGATGGAGACAGAGACAGGTAGAGAAAGACAGATGGAGACAGAGACAGGTAGAGACAGATGGAGACAGAGACAGGTAGAGACAGATGGAGACAGAGACAGGTAGAGAAAGACAGATGGAGACAGAGACAGGTAGAGACAGATGGAGACAGAGACAGGTAGAGACAGATGGAGACAGAGACAGGTAGAGACAGATGGAGACAGAGACAGGTAGAGACAGATGGAGACAGAGACAGGTAGAGAAAGACAGATGGAGACAGAGACAGGTAGAGAAAGACAGATGGAGACAGAGACAGGTAGAGACAGATGGAGACAGAGACAGGTAGAGACAGATGGAGACAGAGACAGGTAGAGACAGATGGAGACAGAGACAGGTAGAGACAGATGGAGACAGAGACAGGTAGAGACAGATGGAGACAGAGACAGGTAGAGAAAGACAGATGGAGACAGAGACAGGTAGAGACAGATGGAGACAGAGACAGGTAGAGACAGATGGAGACAGAGACAGGTAGAGAAAGACAGATGGAGACAGAGACAGGTAGAGACAGATGGAGACAGAGACAGGTAGAGACAGATGGAGACAGAGACAGGTAGAGAAAGACAGATGGAGACAGAGACAGGTAGAGAAAGACAGATGGAGACAGAGACAGGTAGAGAAAGACAGATGGAGACAGAGACAGGTAGAGACAGATGGAGACAGAGACAGGTAGAGAAAGACAGATGGAGACAGAGACAGGTAGAGAAAGACAGATGGAGACAGAGACAGGTAGAGAAAGGCAGATGGAGACAGAGACAGGTAGAGACAGATGGAGACAGAGACAGGTAGAGACAGATGGAGACGGAGACAGGTAGAGAAAGACAGATGGAGACGGAGACAGGTAGAGAAAGACAGATGGAGACAGAGACAGGTAGAGAAAGATGGAGACGGAGACAGGTAGAGAAAGGCAGATGGAGACAGAGACAGGTAGAGAAAGATGGAGACGGAGACAGGTAGAGAAAGGCAGATGGAGACAGAGACAGGTAGAGAAAGATGGAGACGGAGACAGGTAGAGAAAGACAGATGGAGACAGAGACAGGTAGAGAAAGATGGAGACGGAGACAGGTAGAGAAAGACAGATGGATGGAGACAGGTAGAGAAAGATGGAGACAGAGACAGGTAGAGAAAGATGGAGACGGAGACAGGTAGAGACAGATGGAGACGGAGACAGGTAGAGAAAGATGGAGACGGAGACAGGTAGAGAAAGACAGATGGATGGAGACATGTAGAGACAAATGGAGACAGAGACAGGTAGAGAAAGATGGAGACGGAGACAGGTAGAGACAGATGGAGACGGAGACAGGTAGAGAAAGACAGATGGATGGAGACAGGTAGAGAAAGATGGAGACAGAGACAGGTAGAGAAAGATGGAGACGGAGACAGGTAGAGAAAGACAGATGGATGGAGACAGGTAGAGAAAGATGGAGACAGAGACAGGTAGAGAAAGACAGATGGAGACAGAGACAGGTAGAGAAAGATGGAGACAGAGACAGGTAGAGAAAGACAGATGGAGACAGAGACAGGTAGAGACAGATGGAGACAGAGACAGGTAGAGACAGATGGAGACAGAGACAGGTAGAGACAGATGGAGACAGAGACAGGTAGAGAAAGATGGAGACAGAGACAGGTAGAGAAAGACAGATGGATGGAGACAGGTAGAGAAAGATGGAGACAGAGACAGGTAGAGAAAGATGGAGACAGAGACAGGTAGAGACAGATGGAGACAGAGACAGGTAGAGAAAGATGGAGACAGAGACAGGTAGAGACAGATGGAGACGGAGACAGGTAGAGACAGATGGAGACGGAGACAGGTAGAGACAGATGGAGACAGAGACAGGTAGAGACAGATGGAGACAGAGACAGGTAGAGAAAGATGGAGACAGAGACAGGTAGAGAAAGATGGAGACAGAGACAGGTAGAGAAAGATGGAGACAGAGACAGGTAGAGACAGATGGAGACAGAGACAGGTAGAGAAAGACAGATGGAGACAGAGACAGGTAGAGAAAGATGGAGACAGAGACAGGTAGAGACAGATGGAGACGGAGACAGGTAGAGAAAGACAGATGGAGACAGAGACAGGTAGAGAAAGATGGAGACAGGTAGAGACAAATGGAGACGGAGACAGGTAGAGAAAGACAGATGGAGACAGAGACAGGTAGAGAAAGATGGAGACAGAGACAGGTAGAGAAAGAAAGATGGAGACGGAGACAGGTAGAGAAAGACAGATGGAGACAGAGACAGGTAGAGAAAGACAGATGGAGACAGAGACAGGTAGAGACAGATGGAGACAGAGACAGGTAGAGACAGATGGAGACAGAGACAGGTAGAGAAAGACAGATGGAGACGGAGACAGGTAGAGAAAGACAGATGGAGACAGAGACAGGTAGAGACAGATGGAGACGGAGACAGGTAGAGAAAGATGGAGACAGAGACAGGTAGAGACAGATGGAGACAGAGACAGGTAGAGAAAGACAGATGGAGACAGAGACAGGTAGAGAAAGACAGATGGAGACAGAGACAGGTAGAGACAGATGGAGACAGAGACAGGTAGAGACAGATGGAGACAGAGACAGGTAGAGAAAGACAGATGGAGACGGAGACAGGTAGAGACAGATGGAGACGGAGACAGGTAGAGACAGATGGAGACAGAGACAGGTAGAGAAAGACAGATGGAGACAGAGACAGGAAGAGAAAGACAGATGGAGACAGAGACAGGTAGAGACAGATGGAGACAGAGACAGGTAGAGACAGATGGAGACAGAGTGTTAGGAAACGCTACCGTTGCTGAGCTTTGGTTCAGTTTTGTGTGTTGCATGTAGTTGACTTATTTGTACTTTGTGGGAAAGTACCGATATTATATTTTGTAAACACAATATTTATGCTTGGACGAGAATGCAGGTGAATTTTCTAGTCCTGTCAAAACAAGTTGTTTACCATGCTGTTTTAGTCGTGAGTTCGTGGCGTTCGTTCGGATTAAGTGTGTCGGCGTTTTTGATGTACGTCATAAGAGAATGTCGCTAGTTTAGTCCATGCACGGCTCGTATAATGTAGTTGTATCGTGTTCGGTCTGGAATATTCTCGAGATTGAGTATTTATTATATATGCCAGCGCGATTTGAATGTTAAAAAAGCTTCTATTTGAGTTCTGCTACGTTGTGCAGTTGTATGTATTGAATGCTGAATAAATCCTCGAACTCATTTTGACGAGTTGTTTTCTGTTGCTGCGAAGACGGGCGACGTAGAATAAAAGAACACAACTATACGACATTTGAGAACTTGTGGCAATCTCAAGTGTCGTGTAACAATTGGGGGCCAAGCCGGGATCTACGTTTAACGCCAAGGGTTTTCCAGCAACAAAGACAGTCAAGACAGTCACAGGAGGTAGCCATCAATCGTGGATTCGGTGTGACTGTGGGAAGAGTTTGGTAATCGCCGCAGCTCGGTACGGTGAGCGACGCCGGAGTGTATCGGGATTACAGAGGTTAGCTGCCGTTTGGACGAGACGGACTTCGTCGCGGAGCTAGTGCATTAATACTACGAAATACGACTGGGGTACGTCGTGTACGTATCGTGAGCAGAGTGCGCCGTCACGTTAGACGAGGAGGGTGGCAGCCTGCGTCTACGAAGGTGAACAGCGACGAGAGAAGCATCGGAGGTGCAGTAGAGACTGTGTTCTTTTAGAAGACTACATTCGTCTACGTTCGGGGCTGTGAAAGAATACAGACGAACGCACCGGAAAAGACCAGAATGGCTGAGTTCTGGGGAAAAGGAATTGAACTGGGACTGAAAGGCAAGCAGTTGACGGAGTTCGTCGAGTCCCAGACACGACTCCTGGCGCAGCGTGAAGAAAGACAAGCGCAGCGTGAGCGTGAAGAAAGACAAGCGCAGAGTGAGCGTGAAGAAAGACAAGCGCAGCGTGAAGAAAGACAAGCGCAGCGTGAAGAAAGAGAAAGGCAAATTGAGCTGAAACGATTAGAGCTCCAAATAGAAATGGAGACGAAGCGTTTAGAGCTTCAGACAGAAATGGTCCGTGTTCAAAATGAGCACGAGGCACCACGCCAAAGAGATAACCAGCAGCAAATGTTACACAGGGCACCGAAACTTCCAGCATTCGCTGACGGGAAGGACCAGATCGACTGCTACCTTGCAAGATTCGAGAGGTTCGCTGAGAGTGCTAGATGGCAGCGCGACGACTGGGCGATTCAACTCAGCGCACATTTGACTGGGGCAGCACTTGAGGTCTACACTAGACTCTCAAACGATGACGCCAGAGACTATGATGTACTGAAGGAAGCTCTGTTGCGTTGCTACAACTTCACTGAAAGGGGCTACCGTCAACGCTTCCGCGAATGCCAGCCATTGTCTGGAGAGACACCGAGCCAGTTTGTGGAGCGCCTGTCGTCATACCTGCAGAAGTGGGTGGAGTTATCAGGTGAAGAGCAGTCATACGAGAGTCTGCGGGACTTGATCGTGAAGGAGCAGTTCCTTAATGCCTGCCCGAAGGACCTGGCGACCCGCTTGGAAGAGCAAAAACTGCGGGGTTTGAAGGACATTACTGATGCTGCTGAGCGTTATCTCATTGCTCATGGAAGGACCCTGGGGACGTCAAAGTCATCGAAACCTTTCCAGAAGAGCGGAAACCAGGGAAACCAACCTGCCAAGGGACAAACTGAGTCCGCACCATCATCCAATGAAGGGCAGAACATAACGTGTTTCCTTTGCAATGCCAAGGGTCACCGAGTCGCCAACTGTCCCCAAAAGAAAAATAACGGACATGTCAATGACAAAGCGCAAGAACATCGACGGAGATATTACGACAACAAGAGGCAAACGAGTGGCTCGAACCAACAAGTATGTGCGAGCAGCGTCATACTTCCAAGGGCTGCCGAGCAAGTGGCTACACCATCGCACGTGGAAGAATGTATATCTGATGGCCAGCTTCTACTCGCCAATGGCAGGTCAATCTCTGTCGTCGCCAGCGCAGCTGTGTCAGTGTCGAACATGCCCGTGTCGAAGGGATTTGTTGAGAAGCAGGAAGTGACTGTTCTCAGAGATTCGGGCTGCAATGGAGTCATTGTCAAAGAGGATCTGGTGCCAACAGAGAAGTTCACTGGTGACTTCAAGTGGACGCTCATGGCTGACAGCAAATGCGTGAAGGCACCGGTGGTAAAAATCCAGATCGATACTCCATACTTCACCGGAGAAGTTGAGGCCGTCTGCCTGAAGAAGCCCTTGTACGATCTATTAATTGGGAACATTGGGGGTGCGAGACGTCCTGATGACCCTGATGTCGAATGGAGAATGGGCGCAGCTCAGCCTGCTGTTGAGGAGGAAGACCCACTGCCATTCGCGAATGAAGATATCAGCGAACTGTTACGAGATGACAGAGCAACTGTGCATCGCCGCGACCAGCCGCAGGTTGTAAGCGCTGTGACGACCAGAGCCCAGGCGAAGAAGGACAAAACAACTACGCCACTCAGGGTCACCAACAGTTCTGCAACTGCTGTCGTGGACAGGGATCGGCTTATTCAGCTACAGGAAGCTGATTTGACCTTGACAAAGTACAGGAGTCGTCCTGTCAAGGAGATGACTAAGGGCGAAGGCACTGTGCACTTTGAAGTAAAGGCCAAGATCCTGTACCGAGTGTTCCAGCACCCGAGAGTCAACGGTGGGAAGCCATTACGTCAAGTTCTGGTGCCTCAACCACTTAGGCGCCAGGTGATGGAGGTGGCCCACGACTCTATTATGGGAGGTCACCTGGGTGTCAAGAAGACATCGGACAGAATCCAGGCTGCGTTTTACTGGCCAGGACTGCATGCAGATGTGACTCGATTCTGCCGATCGTGCGATATTTGCCAGAAAACCATACCTCGAGGAAGGGTCCCGAAAGTGCCGTTGCAGAAGATGCCTTTGATCGACCGACCTTTCAAGAGGGTGGCCATTGACCTCATCGGCGAGATCAAACCGCCAAGTGAAGCGGGTCATCGTTGGGTACTGACCCTGGTAGACTATGCAACCAGGTACCCAGAAGCCGTGCCTCTGAAGAAAATTGACACCGAGACTGTTGCCGAGGCACTTGTGGACATTTTCAGCAGAATTGGGGTTCCTGAAGAGATCCTCACAGACCTGGGGACACAGTTTGTCTCTGAATGCATGGAAGAGGTCAACAGGCTGCTGAGCATTCGTCACTTGACTACGACACCTTATCACCCGATGTGCAATGGGCTGGTCGAAAAATTCAATGCGACGCTGAAGTCCACGCTGAAGAAACTATGCAGTGAGCAGCCAAGGCAGTGGCATCGCTACATCAATGCCTTGCTGTTTGCATACAGGGAGGTGCCACAAGAGTCCACTGGATTCTCCCCGTTCGAGCTGATGTACGGGCGGACTGTGAGAGGCCCGATGCAGATACTAAAGGAATTGTGGACGAAAGATGTGGACACACCTGAAGTGAAGAACAGTTACCAGTACGTGTTCGAGTTGCGAGAGAAACTGGAGGAGACTCTCGAGATTGCGAGAGAAAACTTGAGAAAGTCTCAGGATAGTGGAAAGCACTACTACGACCGCAAAGCCGTAAACAGGAAGTTTACACCAGGTAACAAAGTGCTGATACTGCTTCCCACTGATCACAACAAACTACTGATGCAGTGGAAAGGCCCATACGAGGTTGAGGCCGTGGTAGGGATCAACGACTACAAGGTGAATGTCGGCAAGAAGTCCAAGATCTACCACGCTAACCTCCTGAAACTGTATGTGGAGAGACCTCCGGAAGCAGTACAGGTCGCAGCAAGTGTGGAAGAACCAGCCGAACTAGACGAGTTCGACGGTGAGGAACTACTGGAGTTGGGAGACCTCCACAAGAAAGAGGGAGTGGATGACGTCAAGTTAGGACCTGACCTGACAGAAGACCAGCAGAAGGAGCTGCATGATTTTATGGGCGACTTCACCCATAGGTTCTCTGATGTTCCAGGCTCTACGTCCTTGGTCGAACATGAAGTCCACCTCACATCTGACGTTCCTGTTCGCTCAAAACCATACCCTATCCCGTTTCAGGCTCGGGAATCCTTGAAGAAGGACATCGACAACATGTTGAAGATGGGGGTCATCCGTGAGTCATCATCCCCTTACTCATCTCCCGTTGTTGTTGTCAAGAAGAAAGACGGCACAAACAGGGTATGCATTGACTTTAGGAAAGTCAATAAGATCACCGTGTTTGACCCTGAACCAATGCCGACGGCAACTGATCTATTCCGACAGTTAACCGGCAGTAAGATCTTCTCAAAGATCGATCTCAGCAAGGGATATTGGCAAATTCCTGTGCGCGAAGAGGACATACCAAAGACCGCCTTTGCAACTCCAGACGGAACGTATGAGTGCCTGCGGATGCCTTTTGGCATGGTGAACAGTGGTGCTACCCTGAAGAGGGGAATGCGAAAAATCCTCAAAGGAATGAAGAATGTTGTGTACTACTGGGATGATCTGCTAGTCCACACGGAGACCTTTGCGGAGCATCTGGAGACTTTGAGGGAACTGTTTTCCCGCCTGACAAAAGCCAATCTGACCGTGAGACCCAGCAAGTGCATTTTGGGGACCGACAACGTTGACTTCATAGGTCATTCACTAAAAGAAGGTCAAAAGGGGCTTTTGTTGGAAAACGTCACCAAGATCCTCAATGCGCCACGTCCTGAAACCAAGAAGCAGGTGCGATCCTTCCTTGGATTGGCTGGGTACTACAGAGAGTTCATTCCAAACTTCGCCGCCATAACGGCGCCTTTGTCGGACATGACCCGAAAAGGATGCCCCAACCGAATACTCTGGGGACCAGCCCAGGAGAAGGCATACCAGACCGTGCGCGACCTGATGTCACGAGACCCGGTGCTACGCCTTCCTGATACCGCCAAAGAGTTCATCTTGCGTACAGACGCATCGGACGAAGGGATCGGCGCCATGCTGATGCAAGAGCATGGAGGTAAACCGTTTCCGGTTAGCTATGCCAGCAAGAAGCTGTCAGGAGCCGAGAAGAACTACTCGACCATGGAGAAAGAGTGTTTAGCCATCGTGTGGGGAATCAAGAAATTTGAACTCTACCTCCAAGGGGTGAAATTCGTACTTCGGACTGATCACAAACCCCTCACCTACCTGAACTCTGCGAAGTTTGTGAATAATCGTATCATGAGGTGGGTGATGTACTTGCAGAACTTTGATATGCGAGTGGAATCGATCAAAGGTTCAGACAATGTTGGAGCAGATTTTCTCAGCCGAGTATGTGAGTAAAACTGTGTTCATTCTCCAACAGACTAATGTACATACCTGGATTTCAATCTGTTATGTATACATAATATGTGTACAAGTAGCGTTTCAATGATTGAAAGAAATTAGGTAAATTTCTTCTGGTGTTGGGGGTAATGTTAGGAAACGCTACCGTTGCTGAGCTTTGGTTCAGTTTTGTGTGTTGCATGTAGTTGACTTATTTGTACTTTGTGGGAAAGTACCGATATTATATTTTGTAAACACAATATTTATGCTTGGACGAGAATGCAGGTGAATTTTCTAGTCCTGTCAAAACAAGTTGTTTACCATGCTGTTTTAGTCGTGAGTTCGTGGCGTTCGTTCGGATTAAGTGTGTCGGCGCTTTTGATGTACGTCATAAGAGAATGTCGCTAGTTTAGTCCATGCACGGCTCGTATAATGTAGTTGTATCGTGTTCGGTCTGGAATATTCTCGAGATTGAGTATTTATTATATATGCCAGCGCGATTTGAATGTTAAAAAAGCTTCTATTTGAGTTCTGCTACGTTGTGCAGTTGTATGTATTGAATGCTGAATAAATCCTCGAACTCATTTTGACGAGTTGTTTTCTGTTGCTGCGAAGACGGGGGACGTAGAATAAAAGAACACAACTATACGACATTTGAGAACTTGTGGCAATCTCAAGTGTCGTGTAACACAGAGACAGGTAGAGAAAGACAGATGGAGATGGAGACAGGTAGAGACAGATGGAGACGGAGACAGGTAGAGAAAGACAGATGGAGACAGAGACAGGTAGAGACAGATGGAGACAGAGACAGGTAGAGAAAGACAGATGGAGACGGAGACAGGTAGAGACAGATGGAGACAGAGACAGGTAGAGACAGATGGAGACAGAGACAGGTAGAGAAAGACAGATGGAGACGGAGACAGGTAGAGACAGATGGAGACGGAGACAGGTAGAGAAAGACAGATGGAGACAGAGACAGGTAGAGACAGGTGGAGAAAGACAGATGGAGACGGAGACAGGTGGAGAAAGACAGATGGAAATACACAGACTGACATGCAGACAAGGAGACAAAGGCCGAGACAGATTGATGCGCTATTTTCACTCGATAAAACAAGCCACGTTATAAAATCTGTCAACTTATGCAAAAACATTTCGATT